>NC_068983.1:89804582-89812440 GCF_001194135.2 Octopus bimaculoides
TTTTGTCACAAAAATGACATTTGGATTCTTTGAAAGGACAGTCTGTCACTGTGTGGGCCTTTCCACATCGGTAGCATTTGTCCTGATTTGTGGGATAAGACTGCTGATGGTTCTTTTGAGGACTCTTATTCTTGTTCTGTTGGACCTTGTAGACTTGCTTGGTTTTGGAACCGTAGACAGTTTCTTTTGCAACTTTTGCTGCGTCTTCAGTCTCGATGGCAACTTGGACAGCACGGGCAAAATCTAGTTCTGTGTCTTTGATCTTAAAAAGTGCCTTCAGAACCGCTTCATTGTTGACTGAACATATGAATCTCTGTCTCAGAGATTCATCCTGTGGGTTGGTGATCGATGGAAAATCACAGGTAGCTGCATCCTGACGTATACGTGTTGCCAGCTCCAGGAGAGTTTCGCCTGGCTTCCGTTGCATATCACTCCAAAACTTGAAACGCTCTCTCACAATGAAAAGTTTTGGGTTGAACTGTTCCTTCATGAAGTCAACGATTTCGTCCATTGTCAAGTTGCTGATATCTTTAGGCGGATTTTGTTGAGTAGCCAGATTAGCAAGTTGCTTGTAAATAGTAGTGGTCTGATTGGTCAGGAACACTTGTGCCATGCGTTGTTCAGGTACCGCATTAGCAGTCACAAACGTGCGGAATGTTGACCAGTAATCAGGCCATAGTTCTGTCGTTGAATCAAATGCAGCAAATGGTGGAATTGACACTGTTGTTGAAGCAGCTGAAAAATAGCCACTGGAATCGCCTTCAACTTGTCGAGCACCAAACAGTTTTAACAGAGTGTCCATATCTCTCTTATGTTGTTGCATTTGCTGTTCCATTTGTTCCCTAAACAACTTTATAAGCTCTACTGTCTGTTTTTCAGCCATTGTTATTAAGATGAACAATTTTACGGCAAAGTATGCATGTAATCCTATCGGCGACGCCAATAACCTCTGTTGTATTCCTCCCGGGGGACTCGCAGAGAAAAGACAATGAGTTGTACAACTTAGTTATTACATTTATTTATTAATTATAGACAAAGAACGCACTCACCGAATGTTCGTTATTAAGAATCAAGAATCTTGTCCTCGCCATATATATCCATAACATTCAACTTCCACAGTCATTCAAAACAACAATGAAACAAGGACCTCAGCCGAACTACATTGAAACACGGGACTCAGACGAACAACCAACAAATCTAACAGTCCTTATGACAGAGATCACCATGTCATGCACATATGGTTGTGATGCATGTGCCTGGTGTACCCCTATCAGACGGCTAGTCATGATGGGTATACTGGGCTTAGTATATTTTACCCCAGTATCACTTTGATGGCATGCACTGCTCTATTACTTAATAATAATAATAATAATAATAATAATAATAATAATAATAATAATGATGATGATTTCTTTATTAACCACAAAGTGTTTACATAAAAAAAAAACATTATGAACAACACAGAACAAATACAATATGGGGTTAGATGAAAGTCGTGTAAACAATGAAAAAACAATCAAATATAGCAATAAAATTCCCCAAAAGTGGGTGACCTCATAGGACTGCTCATGAAAACCCCACATGCCCACAACAATCCTGACCACCAGGGAAAGTGTCCTTTCCACTTTGTCTACAGGCACACGCTTAGAGTAGGCCCATTCACTTGGGCCATTCTTGTGACATTCACCCACCTTTTAACAACATTGCTGACAGGCAGAACTTCCCTCTCCGTCCTCACTTTCCTTTTCAAGTGAAACTTCAAAAATTCAATGAGGGCTTAGCCAAAGAGGAAAGTATCTGTCTTCAGCCCTTTCAGTCTGGTCCACCACACAACCTCTTTCGCTAAGGCTACCAGGCAAAGAAAAATAACCTGCCCTTCCTGCCAAAGGAAGGCAGTGGGGCTATCTTCACAATGGATTCAGTTGATAGCTGGATCCATCCTACACATGACAGTAAATGTTTGACATAAACCCACAAGTCAGAAATACTAAGGCACTGGACAAGAGCATGCAGAACAGTTTCCCTACTCTGTGTGCATCTCAAGCAAGCCTGACTGACTGCACTCCCATACCTGTAGAGTTTATCCTGAACAGGCAGTGCCCCCAGGTAGCACTGCCTGGCCAAGGATTTCTGGAAATTATTAAGTCCTCCAGGACAAACTAGGCAACTCATCTATAGAAAGCTTGAGTGGAATTTCCACCAACCACATTGCCTGACTGACAGGAGTGTGAGCATCTGATGATATGAGAGTGTCAGGCACCCTGTCTCAGTCTACACTCGATCCAGGACTGCAGCTCAGACAAAGAGACAAGCTATGGGAAATTGCATCTGACAAACAGTGACCAAACCTGCTTACTGTCTAGGAAGTGCTGCAGATGTTGCAGCCTCAGTGCATGTCTGCACGTCAAAAGCCATGGCATGCCCAGCCCTCCATTTAGCAGGTGTCAGAGCACCTGACCAGTGGAATGCATCCCTTCCACAGAAAGTGGAAAAGTAGGCACTGCAGTTTGATCAGACTTAAACCCGGGCAGGGCACAATGGTGAGGTGGCAGTAGATCACAGATGCAATGTAAGCATTTGCCACATCTGTCTGACCTTTCAGAGATAGCTCTCTCTCTCTCTCAGCCTATTTTTCAGAGAGATTGGCCATGCAGTTCGCTACCTTGTCCCAGTTCTTCTCCACCAGGAGATCTGGACCGAACAAGACCCCGAGCAATTTAACTGGTCCTTCCGTCCAGCCTCCCACAATGCTGTTGGAAGGAATGGAAGTGCCCACTGACTTCTCCTGGTTAATGTTTACTTCTGTCACCACCTTGTATTCTTTTAGAATGGTGCCAACCAGGTCTATGTACTTGGTATTTGACAAATAATAATAATAATAATAATAATAATAATAATAGCCACAATAATCTTTTCTATAATAGGCACAAGGCCTGAAACTTTGGAGAAGGGAACTAGTCAACTACATCAACCCCAGTGCTTGACTGGTACTTATTTCATCAACTCCAAAAGGATGAAAGACAAAGTCGATCTTGGCCATATTTGAACCCAGAACATAAAGACAGACAAAATGCTGCTATGCATTTTGCCCAGTATGCTAACAATTCTGCCTTCTTGATGTCTTAATAATAATAATAATAATAATAATAATAATGCTCTGACTGATAATACATCTAATAATGGTACCACAATATAAACACTAGTAATTGCACAACCTGATAATCGCTACCTCATATGAGTACAATGCAAAAACAAAATATTGTGAATAACAGTAGTAATGAAACTGAAGCCCTCGATGGTGATAGTGTTACACCCAGCAGGCTCAGAGATATTGGTCCAACTCCAGTCTGTTGTTATTCAACAAGGGACCAGCACATATGGCGCAGATGGAACAAACAAATCAATGTTTGATCATGGAGTGTTACTACCTGAGTAACCCTGTAGACAAAAATGGTGTTCATCTTACAAGATACTGACAATGTATGTATGATCAATGGAGAAAAAGAGGATTGTTTCAACTCATGGAATAGAGATTATGTGATCAAGCTAGAGCAATAAGAAAAAATTGTTGGTTCACAGAAGTAGAGCCCGAAGCTATCAAAAGATGGGTTTGGAAAACAGCAGCAGAGGATATGATGAAAATACAGTTCCTACTGATAAAAGTAATCTCATAGCAGAAAACAGGTGAAATCTCTAATAAACCACAAGAAAGGAACAATGAAAGCTTGCTCGATGAGAGACATAAAGATGGTTTGGAAGAAGACAATAAAACTAACGGTGACATGATATATGGGCAAAAGTCAATCTACAACAGAATAAAGGCAAGGCTACAGGAGAATGATAGCGACATTATTTGCAACCATAAAAAGGTTGATTGGTGGAAATTGAATGAAGAAACAAAAAATGTGAATGAAATTCTGAAATACATCAGAACAAAAAACATCACAAAAACAAATAATTTGATCAAGGCAGCAAGTATTGTTGTAGCTGAAAATGTGGGTGTTGATGTCTAGAAAAAGAAAAGATCCAAGGTGGAAAAGAAAAATACAGGTGGGGTTAGATATGCTCTCGAAGGACATTTCTGTGTTAGGCCAAAAAGAAAAGGGGGAGCTTAAAAGCAAACAAAAATACAGGGCACTGAACAGGAAGTATAATATTGAAAGAACGGGCCTGAAAGTGGTAATGGAGGAACTGAAACAGTGCGTTGTTGCAAAGAAAACAAAGATGGTAAGGTACGACCAAAGAATGAAGGGTTACAAGCAGAATAGGCTATTCAGAGTAGGTTAGAAGAGATTCTACAAAGAAATAAATGGAGAGCATACAGATGAAAAGTTGATACCAGATAACATTGAAAGTCAAAGGTTTTGGAGTGACTTCTGGAGCAAAGACAAGGAGCACAAGAAGAATGTTGAATGGTTGCAAGAACTGAAACAAACAGTAGTCTGTCCAAAATAGGCAGAACTAGTAATTTCAGTTAGGGAAGTGAAGAAAATCAGTAAAAAAATGGGAAACTGGGACCAGATGAAGTTCGAGGCTACTGGATCAAAAGATTTGGTGAATGTCATCCATGAATAGCCGCACAACTCAATACCTTGTTAAATGCTGACCAAGTAACACCAGAGTGGTTGACAAGGAGTAGGACAGCGCTGTGCTCGAAAAACATTGAAAAGGCAATACAGTGAACAATTACAGGCTGACATCCTGCTTGCCACTTATGTGGAAATTACTGACTGGAAAAAAAATGAAGTCCTGCCACATGAGCAGAAGGGCTGCAAGCATAAATGTAGAGGTGCCAAGGATCAACTCCTGGCAGATGAAACTGTACTTAGAGACTGCTAGAGGAGGAAAACTAACTTCGCCATGTCAAGGATCGATTATTGTAAGGCGTACAATATGATCCCAATTTCTTGGATTACGGAATGTATGAACCTATTTAGTATTGCATCGAATGTTGAGCGATTGCTTGGAAAAAGTATGGCAAAGTGGAGGATGGAACTGACAGCATATGGAAGAAGTTTAGGGAAAATAGAAATCAGGAGAGGCATCTTCCAAGGGGACTGCCTGTCCCCACTGATCTTTGTATAATACCACTAACACTGATTCTGAGGAAAGCAAAGGCTGGGTATGTATTCAAAAGCCGCCAACAAAAAGTCAACCACTTGTTATTCATAGATGACCTCAAACTTTATGGTAAAAATGAATCCCAAGTCAGTGAATACTTTCAGTGCTAATATCAGAATGGAGTTCGTACTGAAAAAGTGTGGTGTGTTAGTCTTGAAGAGATGCAAAATCAAATGTATGGGCGGGCTAACGATACCGTTGGAGAGGTTATGAAGCAGATAGAAGAGACGGGTTATAAGTACTTGTAGATATTGGAAATGGATAAATTGATGGAGAAAGAAATGACAGAAAAATTTAAGGTGGAGTACTTACACAGACTGAGACTTATCCTTAAGTCGAAATTAAATGGACAGAATAAGATTAAAGCTATCAATACCTGGGCAGTTTCACTCCTTAGATATGGAGCAAGGGTAATTGCATGAACAGCAGATGAACTAAACAGCTTAGACAGAAAGACAAGAAAGTTGCTGACTAGATATGGGATACTACACCCAAAGGTGATACAGACAGACAAGAAAAAGAGGAGGAAGAGGACTGATTGGATGTGAACACAGCATTAGAGCAGAAGAAAACAATATAGAATGGGATGTAAAAAATGCCACAGAACCACTTTTATTGGAAGTACGAAGGTCAAGCTTGTGTAGGATGGAAGATTGCAAAGATAAAGCACTGTACAAGCACTTGAGAATGAATGAAATTGAAAATAGGTGGATAAAAAAAAGAATGCATGGACAATTACATAGGGATGTTGAAGATAAGACAGACAGAAAAAAGAAGGCTATGGATGACTAAAAGTGATTTAAAATCAGAAACGGAGGCTCTAATCTGTGCTGCTCAAGAGCAAGCAGTAAGAATGAATTACATCACATACAGAATAGACAACACATCAGAAAGTGATAAGTGCAGTATCTGTGGACAAAATGGTGAAACCATATGGCATATTACCAGTCAATGTATGCCACCAGCCCAGAAAGAATATAATAGATATCATGACAATATAGCAAGGATTGTCCATTGGACACTTTGCAACAAGTATGGACTTGACATAGCAAAAAAGTGGTACAAACAAAAACCAGAAGGCATCACTGAAAATGATAATGCAAAGATCCTATGGGATTTTATGATTCAGTGCGACCATTAGAAAAAGAATATGAAGCTGGACATAGTTTTAATTGAGAAAGAAAGCAAATGATGCTGAATCATAGATATAGCATGCCCAGCTGACAATAAGGTATGTAATAAGGAAGAAATTAATTTTGACTCTATATCGGACAAGTTACCTCAATCCTTTCTATATTAATAATAATAATAATAATAATAATAATAATAATAATAATAATAATAATAATAATAATAATAATAATAATAGCAATAATAATAATAATAAATAGCTTCAATGTGCTCAACTGGAATACCAATGAAATATAGCTTCAATGTGCTCAACTAGAATACCAGTGAAATAATCAAAATTGATAGAAAAATCCGCAAGCTACTGACTTGTAATGAGATGCACCATCCAAAGGCAGACGTGGATCGTCTTTACCTTCCCAGAGCTCAGGGAGGTCGAGGCTTGATCCAGCTTGAACTTACATACAAAACCATCACAATCGGACTGACCAAATACCTTGAAACAACCAACAATTGGATGCTGAAACTTGTTGAAAAACATGAAAGACCGAAAAAACTTCACTCTATTCTGAAAGAAAGCAAAAAATTCACTACTGATCTCTTAGATACCCACCAGCTTGATCAGGTTGAAGGAAATGCACCAACTGCTGCTGCAAAGGAAATAAAATCAATTGCAAAGACAAAAGCACATGAAAAATTAGCTAGCAGATGGGAACAGAAACCTCTGCATGACAAGTATGTGGCTCATAGCAAACAAGATGATGTCGACCAGAAACACACACATCAATGGTTACGAAGCTCAGGGCTAAAAGCAGAGAGTGAAGGTTTCATATTGGCTGCTCAAGACCAAAGTTTATTAACCCGGAACTACCAAGCCAATGTGATAAAAAATGGAGCTGACCCAAAATGCTGATTCTGTAACGATGCGATTGAAACTATAGACCACCTAGTCAGGATGTAGAGTTTTAGCACCTGTAGAATATAAAGCAAGACATGACAGAGTTGGCCAGTATTTACACTGGACAATATGTCGGCATTATAAAATCAAAACCGCTGACAAATGGTATAAACACCATCCTGAAGCTGTGACTGAGGGAGAAAATGTATCGATTCTCTGGGACTTCCCCGTACATACCGACAAGGCTATAAAAGCTAATAAACCGGATATTATTATAAAAGATCAGACAAAGAAGACGTGTTTATTAATTGACATGAGTATTCCCTGCGATCATAATATAGCGGCGAAAGAATTTGACAAGATTAGTAAATATAAAAACTTGCTAATAAAAATTGAAAAGATGTGGCACCTCAAGGTGACTACCATACCAGTGATTGTAGGATCTCTAGGAATGATAAAAAAAGGTACTGAAACCTATTTGAAAAGGATACCAGGCTTACCATCCCTACAGGAAGTGCAAAAAATTGTGTTAACTGGAACGACTCATGTACTGAGAAGAGCATTATCGCTGTGAAAACAACATCCATTCATGAATTTTTTGGATCTTTTTTAAAACGGGGGCCACATTTTTCATTAACGAAACACTTTGAAACTTGGAACACTGGTAGAATGTGTCATATAAAACATCTTTTTCTCTTAGTCTTCTTAAAA
>NC_068983.1:89812521-89823297 GCF_001194135.2 Octopus bimaculoides
ATCGGTGATAGGGTTAGGGTTAGGGTAAAACAGAAAATTTAAAAAGAAAAAAGCACATAAAACGAAGAAAAAAAAAAGAAAATGAAAAAAGCAAATTTAAAATGAAAAAAGCAAATAAAACGAAGCTATGGCTTAATCAGCCAAAGGAGTAAATATAAATAACTGAATACTTGTCAGTGATTGGTTGAAATTGTCGAAATAAGACAATTTTTTACATGAAATAAATTTGAATACAAAAATATTTTTCTGTTCTATAACACAAAATAGATAAGTATACGAAGTTTGAAAGTCTTTCGGTACCAAAAACACTACGTAAAACATTAATGAAAAATGTGGTCCCCGTTTTAAAAAAGATCCAATTTTTATTTTTATTTTTTTTATTTTTTAAATACATATTTTACCTGTGAATTTGCGTGTGTAAGCTGGGAATGCATACACTGAGTTTCTCTGCCCTAGGTGTACGGAAAACACCCGGCGAGAAATGGAAGAAAATTTGAAGAAAGAAGAAAAAAAAAAATAATAATAATAATAATAATGATGATGATAACAACAATAATAATGATGATTTCTTCTATTTGCCACCAGGGCAAAGGATGAAGGGGACAATACTAAAACAAACATAAAGTGTGGGGAGTTTACATATAATGGAATGATAAAATAAAAGTATACACAGTATACATTAGAAAAAGGGAAGTATACATAGTATATGACACTAGTAAAAGAGAGGGGAAAAAGTGATGGTGATGGTGATGGGATCTCCCTGATACAGGAGGACCTTTAGGGATAATCAAGAAACCCACCATCCAAGATCACCCTGAATACCAAGGATGAGAGCCCTCTCCAACTACTGTCTTCTGAGTGTGTCTATGCATTAAAAACCATGGTATGCCTGAGCTGCCACACAAAGGAAGTTGGGAACAGGCCAACCACCTGCATTTTCACAACTTTCACCCACCTTTTCATAAATTCACTCGAGGAAAGTACCTCCCTCTCCACCCTCAATTTCCTTTTCAAGTGAAACATGAAAAAGTCAATGAGGACTTTACCAAAGAGGAATGTTTCTATCCTCTTTTGTCACAGCCACCAGACAAAGGAAAACTGCCTTGCCAGCCCAATTAAAGGAGGACGGTGGGGCAATCATCATTATGGACTTGGCTGACAGACAGATCTACCCTACACGTGACAGTAGCTGTTTCACATAACTCCACAAGTCAGCATTGCCCAAACACTGAATGAGTACATGCAGAATGGTTACATCACTCTGCGAGCACCTCAGACAAGTCTGTCTCACAGCACATCCATGCCTGTAGAATTTATCTCAAACCAGTAGCATCTAGAGAGTCCTCCAGAATAGACTTGCCAGTTCATCTTCATCAACGCCTAGAGTCTTCCCAAAAACATCATCACACTTCACCACTGCTAATCCTCTGTAAATAACTAAAATGCAACATTCACCGATTCTATTGCCCAACTTGAACACCTGATGGCATTCTAAGTGCCAGGCACCCAGTCTCAGCCTATCCTTTACTCAGGACTACAGCTCTGTCAAGGTATGTCTCACAAACAGAGCCCACACACGTTCACCTTCTAGAAATTGCTGCAGGTGGCGCAACCTGAGTGTGTCTGTACATTAAAAACCATGGTATGCCTGAGCTGCCACACAAAGGAAGTTGGGAGCAGGCCAACCACCTGACCATTGGAATATGTCCCTTCCACAAGAAGATAAACAGGATATGCTCCAATCTAATCAAGCAGTGACTGGAGCAAGGCACAACAGAGGTGATGTAGGCATTCACCACCTATGTCCAACCTTTCAGGAGTATCTTATCTGCCCATTTCTGGGTAAGAGAGGTCATCCTGTTCATCACCTCTTCCCAATTCTTATTCACATAGAGGTTGGAACCAAACCAGACCCCAAGCAGTTTAACTGGTCCATCAGTCCAGCATCTGATGTTGCCATCCGATGGCATAGATCTGCCTCTCCAGGTGTCCAGTCGTAATCCTACTGACTTGTTGGCATTGATTTTAGCCCCTGCAACCAACTCATATTCCTTTACAATGGAGCCAATCGTCACCACTTCAGAAGCATCTGACACCATAATGGTGACACATATACAGCTTCCAAGTAGTGATGGTCTACCCTATCAAAAGCTTTCGACTGATCTAAATTGATCAGGGCCCCACTGCAGCCAGCTTTAGTCACAGCCCTCTCTATGATGTATTGCATAAGGTGGAGGTTGTCACAGATAGACCTGCTCAGGATTGCACACATTTGTGCCTCCCCAACCAGACTACCAATGACAGGCACCAATCTTTTTGCTAATACCTTGGCCAAAATCTTAAACTGTGTTTAGCAGAGTTATGGGCCAAAAGTTCCCTAGCATGTCCCCACTGTCGGTGTCCTTTCTCAGCAGTGTTACTACACCCCAGCTAACAGCACTAAGAATTCTTTACTGTAGACATCTGCCAAGAGGCTGCCAAGCAAACATAGAATTCATAAGGCAAACCATCCAAACAGGGTGATTTGCAACTTGTGCAATCACTCATCCCCTCCCATATTTCAGAGGCTGTAATTGGCTTTTCGCAGAATCTCACGTCTGTCACCAAGAGTCATGGTAGGCCATCTAGGTATGAAGTAAAGTTTGCTACCATCGTTGACCCATCACCCTCACCAAACAGCCGTGCAAAGTGCTGCTGGAAAGCTGCACACATATGCTCAGAACTGAGTAGCACACATCCATCCTAATCTGTCAAAGACTTGATCATGGTTTTGTTTCCACGTTGCATCTCTACCGTTCAGACCTATTGGACAGTTTGTAATGTTGGCAGCAGTGGGACTTTGTTTTTCCTTGTTTCAGGGCAGAAAGCCTTTAAGTGATTTACCAATCCACATTTGTGGCATCTTGGCTTTCTACCCTCCACGAAGACTGACAAGTGAGTACCATTTGGGAGATCGATTAGGTTAGGTAGCTAGTCGATATAGTCTTACTTGCATTGCAAGATCAGTTCCAAACCTATACCTAACCAGTTTTGCTTAGGTAGTTCCTTGACCTCCAATATAGTGACTTCATCTTCTTCTAGACCTGCCAAGATGGCTGCTACTAACCAGGTAACGAATACTTCTGGTAGTACATTCAGCACCCTAATCTTGGCAAGGTGTTGGCTGCAATAGCTGGGGATTATGAAAAAGTTGTCATTCCTCAAAGTGGTCACAGAATTACATCTAGCTTCTTCTTCCATCCCAAATCTCACCTCAATGGTTCCAAACTTCTTTCCTTGAGTGATGTGGGTCTTTTGTTCCCACACACGCCCAAGGTATTTTTGTACTTCGCTCTCAAGAGCATTTTCCACCCACCGAGACTTGACTCCAATGCAACGGTATGTTATCATGCATCCTGCAATATTTTCTATCACATCGGATGCAGGGTTTAGAGCTACCCTTCTCCCATCTCTTTTTACTAATTTTCTTGCCAGTTTTCATTCTTCTTCATCTATGTGGAAACTTTCCATATTTTCTGCTGCAGGTGCAAAAAACACAGAGGCGATATTTGCGTTATGTTTCATTTCTTTCATGTTGTTGTTGTTGCTGTCACTGCTGCTGCTGTTGCTGTTGTTGTTCTTGTTGTTGACACTGAAAGTTTTGATGTTGCTTTGATGTTGCTTAGAGGTGAAACATTTTTCGCCTCAGTGGGCCATTTGATATTCATATTCTGAATTCTTTCCTCGTGCTCAGTTTCTCCTGACAAGGAACACATTCCTTTGTCGAACATTATGATGACTTCTTTATCAGCCATCTTTAAATAATTACAGAAAATTACCAAATATTTGTCTCTGCTGAAAACAGTTAAAATTCAAGAATTATTGAAGTGCACCTCCTGCAAAACAGGATGTGTTTCTACACAAAAAGAACTATCTGCACAGTTCAGACAATCTCAGAAATGTAATGGTAACAAAAGAAATGAAAAGATGGGGCCTTAGAAGGCCGAAAACATTACAAACATTTTTTCAACTTACAGAACAAATTTCCGTGACATCACAGTATGGCAGCCATCATCATCATCATCATCATCATGATGATGATGATGAGGAGGAGGAGGAGTTAGAAAATAATAGACCAGACATAACAATTATAGATAAGGAAAAGTAAAGTTGCCAAGATCATAAAGAAGAGGATGTAAAACAAAAAAAATACATTCCCTTAAAATTTGAAATAGGAAGAATTTGGAGTATGAAAACTGTAAAGGTCATGTCGATAACAATTGGTGTGTTGGGAACAGTAAGCAAAGATATAGACAAATGGCTGAAGGAGAATGGAATAGAATGCCCTGTAGAGCTCCTACAAAAAGTTTGTCTCTTAGGGACTGCAAGGATTATCAAGAGGGTTCTAAGCACTTGAAAGACTACCAAAAACTTGTGTATACCTAGAGTTACAGGTAGTAAATTCTACCCATATAAATCCTACCAGGAATAAGACCAAACCTCAGTCAAACCAAATAATAATAATAATCCTTTCTACTTGAAGCACAAGGCCTCAAATTTGGGGAAAGGGCTTAAGTCGATTACATCAACTCCAGTGCATATCTGGTACTTATTTAAATCAACTCTGAAAGGATGAAAGGCAAAGTTGACCTTGGTGAAATTTGAGCTCAGAACGTAACGACAGGGGAAATACCACTAAGCATTTTGAGTGCACTAACAATTCTACCAGCTCACCACCTTAATAATAATAATAACAACAACAACAATAACAATAAACAATAATAATCCTTTCTACTAAAGGCACAAGGCCTGAAATTTAGTGGGAGGGTACTAGTCAATTACATTGACCTCAGTGTTTCTCTGATACTTAATTTATTGACCCCAAAAGGATGAAAGGCAAGGTCAACCTTGACAGAATTTGAACTCAGAACATAGCAACAGGTGAAATGCAGCTAAGCATTTCATCCAGTGTGCTAACAAAATAATATTAATAATAATAGTAATGATTTCTTTTATTTGCCATAATGGTGAATAATAACACAGGTTTGCAACCAAAAAATTGTTTCACATTTAGTGGGTAAAATTGATAAATTTTTTTCTGCTGATTTCAAAAAATTACAAAGAAATTATCCTATCATGTACAGTTTCTTCACAAAATCAGTCATTGCATTTCACTATTATGCTTGAATTTGATTATTATTTATTATTATTACTATTAATTGCCGTATTTAGATAGACTATAATTTTGGAAAATAGGCTTCTAATAACATTTAGACCACTTCAGCTATGGAGAGGTAACTTCAATCACCCACATGCAGTGAAGAGAGAAAGATGCACTTTTCAAGGTCATGCTGTTTAGGTTAAAATGTGTCTTTTTATTTTACTTCAGTTATTTCATCATGCTCTTTTTATTTTACTTCAGTTATTTCATCATGCTCTTTTTAAATGTACATATGTTATATACATTGTTTTATTGTATCATATGTTACATTTTAATGCTTCTTTAATAATACTGTGTATACATTTAGATGGTCAATCAAATATACGCTGTTAAAAAATGTCCATTTCCCCTTCCCTTACAGACCTCCACATCATTTGAAGCAAGGTTGTCTTCTAAAAGATGTGCAACTAGCCCAGATAACTTTTGTTGAAATATCAGGGATTTATTTACAATTGACAGATAGGTGTCCTCACCTTGTTTGTTGTTATCACGTTTCAGCTGATATACTCTCCAGCCTTCATCAGGTATTCTGGTCAAAATTTGAACCCAACCTTTTATTTGACTAATGGGGTACACTGTTCTCATTCCTAAGGTATGTTGCTGATCTTATTTTTCTGCTGAGGTTATTTTTCAAGTCCCTGTCTGGGATTGAATTTAGAATCTGAGAGTTAGTGGATAAAAGTACAGGCTACTAACCCTCAGATTCTAGGAATGAGATCAGTGTACCTCATTAGTCAAATAAAGAGTTGGGTTCAAAATTCCACCAGAACACCTGCTGAAGGCTGGAAAGTACATCAGCCAAAACGTTGTGATTACAACAAACAAGGTGAAGACATCTATCCATCCATTGTAAATAATCTACATAATTCCTCATCTCAAAAATATAGAATAGTATTATGGAATTCGTCAAAAAATCTTACTATGCCTATTTTGGTATGAAATTAAGAGACCAAGAGTCAACTCCTCATAAGGCCTGTGCAATTTGTGTTGAGTACTGAGTCAGAAGGCAGAAATAGCAATAATGATGAAGACTTCAATAGAAGTGAAGGTGAAGAACCTCAACTATTCAACTAGTGTGAATTAAATGATCTAGTGAGGGAATTAGGGCTCACAAAGGAGTCAGCAGAGCTTATAAATTCCAAAAATCTTTCAGCTCCTTGTGCATCATTCTTTTGGTATTGTAACCATGAAAACAAATCTATTCCATATTTCGCTTAAGAAACTGATATGGTTTATGGTACTGATACATCAGGGTTAACAGAAACATTTGACTTAAATTACAGCTCTTATGAATGGAGATTCTTTATTGACTCTTCAAAGAGAAGTCTTAAATCTGCCCTACTGCATAACGGTAATAAATATGCTTTCATCCCTATTGGACATTCAGTGATCATGAAGGAAAGATACAAAAATTTGTTGTCACTCTCTCACAAGAGTAAATTCGAAGATCACAACTGGATGATTTGCAGCAACTTAAAAATAACTTGCATGTTACTTGGACAACAGTCAGGTTACACAGTTTTCCACTTTCTTGTGTGAGTGAGACAGTAGAGCCAGAACCTCCATTGGTTTAAAAAAGAATGACCAAATAGAGTTACATTTACACCAGGAACAAAGAATGTCCTTCAAGAAAGGTTGGGTGATCTGAAAAGGGTTCTTTTGCTTCCTCTACATATAAAACTTGAACTCATGAAGCAATTTGTAAAAGCTTTGCCACAGGATGGAGAGGGCTTCAGGTATTTGCATAACAAGTTTCCTGCTCTATCAGATGCCAAGGTTGAAGAGCAGATATTCGTAGGACCAGACATAAGGAAACTTGTCAAGGATGACAATTTTGAAAACTCTCTTAGTGATTTTGAAAAAGATGCATGATCATTTCAAGGATTCAAACTACAAAGACATAGTGGAAAGAATTTTGGAAAAATTCAAGGTCTTGGAATGTAAAATGAGCATTAAACTTTATTTCCTAGATATCCATTTGGATTTGTTTCCAGAAAATCTGGGTTATGGAGGTGAAAAGCAGGGGCAGTGGTGGCTCGTAGATAAAATTAGTGGGGGTGCTGCTTCAGAAAATTTTTAGCCCTTGCTTTGATATTATGTAAAAGGAGACAAACATAAAAAAAATATTTTTTCATAAACTTGATCGGTTTGTGTTTTAGCCACTGCCGGGTAGTGTGTTTAATTTGTTCATTGAACAGTGGCACAAATTCCCCCTTGTTTTTCAAAAATCCCCCCTAAATCACAAAATAAGGAGGGAAAATCTGCCCGTTTTTCAAATTCTGGCAGCAACACTGAAGCTGGAAGCAGGATAATAATCTAATTCTACACTTTATCACATTCAAGAATATAAACATGTTTTTAAGCACAACACACATGGAGTCAAAAAGAAACATTTCCTTTCACTGGCACTGTGTGAATGACAATGCTCTCTCTCCCTAATGTGAAGCTTCCTATCTTGGACATGTGGGCATGTGCACAACTGCCAAACACCACATCACTGGAACTGTGAAGCACACAGTTCTATACAAGGATTTTTGCATTTTTTTCATAAACTAGGGGATGACTACTGACATTAAGCTTAATGTACAAGTATAAAGAAAGAATTAAAGAAAAAAGGACTCATTATATTGAATGTTATCGATGATATAGGGAGTGCTGCAGTTCCGCAGTGCCTATACACACAAGCCACCACTGAGTAGGGGATAAGTTTCTTCTAAAATATATACATAAAGGAGACAGAAAGAAGATATCAGGGAAGATGAAATGTCAGTACAATGGCCAACTACTGCTAGATGTTGCATTGTGAATGTCCATCAAATGCTCACAAGCGAAAGATTTCCATGCATAGCTACCAAGTGAAAAAGAAGAGATTTTGAAGCACTGAACCTAAAAAATGAATGAAACTCTTATAAAAATCTATTTTTTCATCTTTAAAATTGCATTTGTGTCATTTTATTTTGCTAAATAAAGTGCCAGATTCATTTTTATTAGTTTCATTTTGTTCTAAAATATGTGAATTTACCTACAAGTGATGGTATATTTTATGGTTAAATTGTGAGAAAACTTTAGGTAACGGAAAAGAGCCATTTTGATATTTTGAATTAACACCACAAAAATATATAAAGTAACATACAACTATCAAAACAATTTTCAAAAATTTCTATTTTGCAGATCTGTGTAATGTATGAATATTCTTGTAACTCTTCACAAAGGTAAATATACAAATATTTGGAAATGGAGGAAAATAATTTCATAAATAACAATGAATCTAGGATTTTGTGGTCAGAACAAAGAACACCAGTATTTTGTGGCCTTCTAAAAATACATAAAAAATTTCAAAAAATTTCCTCCATTGTGTCCAGTTTGAAGTGGGTATGAATGTTGTACAGCCAAAATTTCAGAGGCTGCATTTGAGTGATATAACAACACCAACCTAACATTTAATATTAACTTTATATCACCACACAAGTAATATTGAGGTTGGTCATGAATTATAAAGTTCCACAACAGGTCAACACTATTGAAGGCATAACTCAATAGTGTTCATAAATAGTAGATTACAAAACCTCTGTACAGGAGAAAATATGCATAGTAGATTCTATTGGCCAACTATATCAACAAATCCAAGTTGAGCAGAAAGTCGTTAAAATGACTATTATAAATGGCAGGAGAGCATGTGGAAGAAGATCACAGGTTACCACACATTCTGCTGGTTGGTACTAAAAACAAGCCTAGACGTTCTAGAAGGCTCTAGATCAACTTGTCATGTGAAGTCTGGCTGCTGATTAGCCAATAACTTGATCTCTCATTTGAACAAGGTTGTGTTATATCATGACTTAAACTTCATAATTGATTACTTGATTTTGAGTCTTGTCTAGCTACACTTTGATTACAGTTTATTGATGACGTCTTTTTTGTCTGGAAAGGATCACAGGATAGTTTAGTTAACTTCTTGCATGTCTGTGGCTGCTTCACAAATCAACTATGGCTTTAAATCCAATATAAAATTCTCATCAAGTTTCTCAAAAACTAGCATCAAATTTTTGGACACAAAAGTCAAGTTTTCAGAAGGCTGAATAGTGACAGAGTTATTTTGAAAACCCACATCATCCAACACTTATCTTCATTGCTGTTCCAATCATCAACATCATACAATCAAGTCAAATCTGAAGTCCCAGTTTTTGAGGATAAAATGGATTTGTTTTGAAAAAGGGGAAGCAGGCAAATGCTTCTGTGCACCATTATGTCAAACACACTTATAATGAATCACAATTAAAGGAAATTGCAAATGACATAGCTAAAATCAGAAAGGAAAGTCAAACTTTCATGCCTTTTTTTTTTAGCAGCCAAAATAAAACTCATGACTGAATTCTTTTAGTGATTAACTGGTACCAAAATTTTGCTGGCATTTCAAAAGTGTTGCAAGAAAGTTATCAACATGTTTCAGAAAAATATCCCTGCGTCAAGCAAATATTCCTTCATCCACCTATTATAGCCTTTGGATGCAATAAAAATACAAGACAATTATTAATCAATAAAAAATAAAACAATTCCATTGTTCACTGAAAAAATTACAAGAGAGGTAGGCTCTGATCAATGTGCAACAACATGAGTCAAGTCAACTCTATCACAGATTATAACAGAAATGTTATTATTTATATGGAAGGTGGGATCTGTAAAGGTTCCCATTTGGAGTACACAGTGGAATGCACTAAACACAACTTGACTTATGTTGGTTACACAGCAGAAAAATTGAATAAAAGATTCAAAGAGTATAGGTATAATGTTAGGTACAATAACAGGAGTTTGATATAACTCGCTAAACATTTTACATCAAACAGCTGTAAACTTGAGGAACATCTGAAAGAACACATTCTTAGAGAACATTCTGACTCCACTGCACTTTCAGTTCTCAAAACATATGAGGACAAATATATTTGTGAACTAGCAGAGATACCTGGCATTGCTCAGGATTAAAATGGCATAGTTTGTATATATATGTTGCATTCATGTTGAAACAGGTGATATAGGAAAGTGCAGCATTGACAACAAAATATTTGTGGAGTAAATGTTAAAGCTTTGCATAAATGACAATTTGAGTTTAACACACCATTTAGGACAGAATTATCATTTTTATAAGAATGGGATGGATCATATCTGAAAGCAGCTCCAGGTGTTGTGAAGAACGAATTTGTACATGACATGTTTTTGCAAGCTATTCTATAGGACATGTGTTAAATGGTGTGCTAAATGTTGCTTTAATAATTCAGCATTAAGTGCTGCAGCATGATTTTGCTGATCTTGAGAAAGTCTCATCTCCCTTCTGTCTTGGGACTCCATCAGACGTGCTGCAGCATGCTTTTGCTGATGTTGAGAAAGTCTCCTCTCTCTTCTCTCTTGAGACTGTATTTGACGTGCTGCAACATACATTTGGTGATCTTTGGAAAGTGTCATGTCCCTTCTGTATTGAGTCTCCATCTGATATGCTGCAGCATGCCTTTGCTGATGTTGAGAAAGTCTCATGACCCTTATCTCTTGAGACTCTTGCCTTCGGTTTTCTGCACTCCTCCTTGTTT
>NC_068983.1:89824798-89825790 GCF_001194135.2 Octopus bimaculoides
TAAGGCCCTTCGATTCTAGTCCTTGCTTCCACACCTGAAACTTCTCCTCTAGTTCTGATAGTGACTCCGCAATTAGTGCAAGGTCATCAGCATAGAGGAGCTCCCAGGGGCAACCTGTCTTGAATTCCTGTGATCGCCTGGAGGACTATGATAAATAGGAGGGGGCTGAGGACGGAACCTTGGTGGACCCCTACCTCTACCCGGAATTCATTTCCAACCCTCACCTTACTGGCAGCATCTCTGTACATGGCTCGCACAGCTCTCACTAACCATTCTTCTATCCCAAGTTTCCTCATTGACCACCAGATAAGGGATCGGGGGACCCTGTCAAAGGCTTTCTCCATGTCAACGAAGGCCAGGTACAGAGGTTTATCCTTGGCTAGGTATTTCTCCTGCAGCTGTCTCACTAGGTGTTTAATAATGTACGTAATGTACACGCAAACACACACACACTCACAGACACGTACACATTCATATACAAAATGTGATGATATGCACACATATAGTCACATACATACAGTAAGGGAGACACATACAGGCATACATTCACACATGTCAGTTGACACATGTCAGTTGACACATGTCAGTTGACACATGTGTAAATGTAGATGTATGTGTGTGTTTAATAATGTACCTAACACAGAAACACACACACAGTCAGAGAAACATACACACTCATACACCCACACACATACACTCAGAAACACATGCACACTCATATATGTGATGTCATCATCATGGTGGTTTGAAATTTCCTTTACTATCCCATGCGTACTGAATGCGCAAATACACACACAAAGTGGAAGAATAAAAGTGAAACAATATTACACAACGGTTTTTGATAGAGGGAGAAATGTAAATAGTGTATTTAAATAGGAGAGCAAAAAATTTAAAATAAGTAATGTTGTAGGGAGAACGTACAAATAGTATGAAGACAAAAATATTTATGCATGACAAAATTGAAATACACTGAAGTCAATTTTCAGAGATAG
>NC_068983.1:89826638-89834571 GCF_001194135.2 Octopus bimaculoides
ATCATCATCATCATCATCATCATCATCATCATCATCATCATCATCATCATTATCATCGTCATCATTTAACGTCCATTGTCCATGCTGGCATGGGTTGGACAGTTTGACTGGGCTGGCACGCTGGAAGGCTGCACTAGACTCCAGTCTGATTTGGCATGGTTTTCTATGGCTGGATGCCCTTCCTAATGCCAACCACTCTGAGAGTGTAATGGGTGCTTTTACGTGCCACCAGCATGGGTGCCATTTGCGTCACACCAGGGTGTGTTTACATGCCACTGACTTGGATGCCAATTTGCACGACCCAGTATCTGCCACAACTGTGATTTTGCTCAGCTTGATGGCTCTTCTTCTCAAGGACAACATAATGCCAAAGGTCTTGGTCATTGCTTCTGTGAGACCCAATACTCAAAAGGAACTCAGCCGCTTTGCTTCTGTGAGGCCCAATGCTCAAAAGGAACTCAGCCACTTTACCTTCATCAGGCCCAACACTCAAGAGTAACTCAGCCACTTTGCCTCTGTCAGGCCCAACTCTTGAAAGGAACTCAACCACTTTGCCTCTGTCAGGGCCAATATTCTTTAAGTGCCATGAGCAATGTTCTTTAAGTGCTATGAGCACAGATGCACCTGGCGTGATGGGTCCTCTCAAGCACAGTACATCGGTCTCGGTCACCAGTCATTGCCTCTGTGAGGCTCAAAGTTCGAAGATATGTTTCACCACCTCATACCATGTCTTCCTGGGTCTACTTCTACCACAGGTTCCCTCCACATATAGAGATCAGCACTTCTTTACACAGCTGTCCTCATCCATATGCATCACATAACCAGCACAATTGTCTCTCTTGCACACCACATCTGATTGTATAATAATAATAATGATAATAATAATAATAATAATAATAATGGAGTGCATCAACAGTGAAAGAAGAAACATGGCAGAATATTTGTAAACAACAAGCAAGACCTGCTACAGTATGCTGCTAATGCAGAAGAATTTAACAAAAATGGACTTGAGAATGCTATTGAATTCCGATCACAAATAGCCAATAAGAGAGAAGAAACTTTCCTTTGCATGGAATTACATGATCAGTTCCACCATGAAACTAACAACTTAAAAGGCCAGGAAGCATCATGGAGGAGGCTCAGCAAGGGTGACCTAAAGAAGAAGACTGAAAACCTAATCATCACTGCCTAGGATCAGGCATTGAATACCAACTCAGTGAAAAGGGATATATACCACACAAATACAACAAACCTCTGCAGAATGTGTGGGAAGAGGGTCAAAAGCATGACTCACATTGTTTGTGCTTGTGAAAGTCTTGCGCAGAAAGAGTACAAGCACAGACACGACAAGGTAGCCCAAAACCTTCACTGGCTACTATGCCAGAAGATGGATACGAGGTAATGGGTGCTTGGTACCAACATACACCGGAAAAGGTAATGGACAAAAAAGTGGGAGGCAAAAATCCTCTGGGACTTTGACTTCCAGACAGACAGAGTGTTAGAGCACCAAAGGCCAGATATAGTAACCTTTAGGAGAGACAAACAACAGTGCCTAATAGTTGATGTGGAAGTGCCAGGAGATTAACATATCATCATGAAAGAAAGAGAAAAGATTGATAAATATGGGGACCTGAGAATTGTGATCACCAAGATGTTCTTGTTGTCATCAGATCATTGGGTTCAATACCACCCAACCTGAAGAAACATCTGGAAACTTTAAAAATACCCTACAATCTAGGTATATTGCAAAAATCAGCATTTCTTAGAACAGCACACATATTGAGTAAAGTACTATCTGAGGTCCTTGTTGTGACTTGACAGAGAGTACAAACCCCCAGTAGACACAATGTCTTCAATCAACAACATCACAATATTGGATACTGTGTGGCATCTTAGATAATAATAATGATTTCTTTATTAACCACACAGGGTTTACATTAAGAAAAACATTATGGACAGCACAGGACAAATAGAATGTAGGATTACATAAAAGTCATGTAAACAAGGAAAAACAATCAAATATAACAAAAAAATTCTCCAAAAGAGGGAGACCTCCTGGGACCACTCAAGGAAACCCCACAAATTCATGACAATCCTGACACCAAGGTAAGTACCCTTTTCACTTCATCTACATTCACCCACCTTTTAACAAAATTGTTGGATGGCAGCACTTCCCTTTCCACTCTCATTTTCCTTTTCAAGTGAAACTTGAAAAAGTTGATGAGGATTTGGCCAAAGAGGAAAATGTCTGTCTTTAATCCTTTCAATCTGATCCACCACACAACCTCTTTCACTAAGGCTATCAGGCAAAGAAAAACAGCCAAAAGAAGACAGTGGGACTATCTTCATAATGGACTCAGCCAATAGCTAGATCCATCCTACATATGATAGCAGGTGTTCAACATAAACCCACAAGTCAGAAATATTCAGACAAGAGCATGCAGAACAGTTTCGTCACTCTGCATGTACCTAAGGCAAGCCCAGCTGATGGCACTTCCATGCCTGTAGAGTTTATCCCAAACTGGCAATGCCCCACCAGCTGTACTGCCAAGCCAGGCCAGGGATTTCTAGAAGTTATCCATGGGTCTCAGCTCAAAAGTCCTCAAGAACAAACCAGCTAACTCATTCTTGTTTACATCCACAGTCACCCCAAGAATGTTGTTACACTTGCCTGCCACTAACCCTCTATAGAATGCTTGAGTGGAACTTCCACTGACTGACAAAGGACTGTGAACACCTGACAACATTCTGGATGCCAGGCACTCTGTCTTGGTCTACACTTTATCCAGGACTGCAGCTCAGACAAAGAGACAAGCTGTAGGAAATCATGTCTGACAAATGGTGACCACACTTGCTCACTGTCTAGGAAGCACTGGAGGTGTTACAGCTTCAGCAGATGTCTGCACATCAGCAGCCACAGCATGCCCAGCCCTCCATTCATTGGGTGTTGACAGTAAATGGAGTGCCTGACAAGTGGAATGCACCTTCTCCACAGTGGCGAGCTGGCAGAAATGTTAGCACGCCAGGCAAACTACTTAGTGGTATTTCATCTGTCTTTATGTTCTGATTTCAAATTTCGCAGAGGTCAACTTTGCCTTTCATCCTTTTGGGGTTGATAAATTAAGTACCACTTGTGTACTGGGGTCAATTTAATCGATTGGCCTCCTCCCCAAAATTCCGGGCCTTGTACCTAGAGTAGAAAAGAAAGCGGAAAAACACATGCTCCAGTTTCAGATGGACCCGTCTACCTATGACACAAATGCATCCCTTGTTAACCTGTGATAATGCAGTATGGTTGTTTTCTGAAACCCCTTTCATATTGTAGTTCTTTGTGGTCTTACTTGTATCAGGCACCAAGTTGATTTTTACATTTGACCCATTCCTATATCATTGCTAAATTGATTTACCTGGTCATTCTTAGTATATAGTTTCGGGTCATCAAAAAGGATGAAAGGCAAAAATCAACTTTTGGAAAATTTGAATTCAGATTGTAAAGACTCAAAAGAAATACCACTAAGCATTTTGTCCAACTCATTAACAATTTTGATAGTTTGCTGCCTTAATGCTATCAATAATGATTTCAAATAAGAAAATAGAATATGACTTGAAGATAATTTGGCTGTTATCTCTAGCAGGTCATTCTCTTGTTGGCCCTGAGGTTTTTACTTCACTGTTTTCATTCCTCTCTAGTCTTGGAGCCACTAAAAAATCAATTTTAAATAAAATTTCTAGTGCTGATGGCTGAAATGCTTAATGCTTTGTGTTCCTATTTTTGTATGCTGTTGTTTAACAACCTATTGTTTGATCATATATCTACTCAGTTAGCCATGACTGAATAAGACCTATAATCATCAAAGGCTTTCTAGACATGGCTATTCTGTCTTTTTGTATACCTAAAACTACGAGGAGGTGCTGAAAATTTCCTGGCTTTAAAGGTGTTGTGAAAGGCCTGGTTGGAGAACCAACCTTCTGAGTTCTTTTACAGGGCTTAGAAAAATTGAAGGACTGCTGCAATAAGTGTGTGAATCTGAGAGGAATATGTTGAATAAAATCTGAGAGGGGAATATGCTGCATAAAATCATAATTAACTGATCTTCCTGTATTTTCTTTCACCCAAAGCCAGGAACATTTCAGCACCCCCTTGTACATTGGCTAATATGTGATTTGAGGGAATTTGCTGTTATTTCCAGCATGTTGAGGGACCATATAGAAGCTCCCTTGTTAATAGGATTTCATTTACTTTTTCCCATTAGAACTCATTGACTTTTTTCAGGCCTCTTGAAATATCTTTGTTATTCCAATCCTCTTGCCTTAAGTTTTTTTCCTTATATTTACTGAAGAAAAATATCCTACAAATCAACTTGTCTTGCTTAGAAATAATCAGAAACTTGCAATTTCTCTCCAGGATGGTGAGTAGATGTGCTCACCCTTCATTCACTGTGTTTTTGCACAGTTCATAACTTTGATGGAGCAGCAGTCTTAAACATAAAATCATAATTAACTGATCCTCCTGGATACCTGGCACCTGGAATGTTGTGAAGCACTTATAGCTCTCTTTCAATCAAGCATATAACCCATGAACTTATTCTATAGAGGACTAATGATAAGAAACTGTAACACTGTTCTCAGAGAAACACAGGGCATTAACAGGAATCAAATGGCTAGCCTGTTCTGGAGAAGTTTCAGCTTAGGAGCATGGATAATTTCCAGAAATCCTTATTGGAGTTACTGTTAGTTTGAGATAAACTCAACAGACCTGGAAATGCCATCATTGAGTCTATCTGAAATGCACCTAGAGTTGTGAAACCATTCTACATGCACTGATTCAGTGCCCAAGCATTATTGACATGTACAGTTTTACCAAAAAGATGTTGTATGCAGGACAGATCCATCCAGCTATTGACCAAGTACATATTGAAGTTTGCACCACTGTTTTTCTTTACCTGAAAAGGGCTGGTAGTTTTCCTCTGTCAAGTAGCTATGGCAAAAAAAGGTTGTATGTTGAATGCAGGTGAATGGAATGAGGACAGATATTTACCTCTCAACCAAGCCCTCATCAACTTTTTCAGCTTCCTCTTAAGGAGAAAAATCAGAGTGGAGAGAGAGGTGCTGCCCTCCATTAAATTTGTTGACATGTAGATGAAAGTGACAAGAATGGCTTGAATGAATGGGCCTACTCTTAGAATGAATCTATAGATTGCAGAATAACAGTTTAAAGAGGGCACTTACCTTTGGTCAGCAAAGTAATTCTAGATTTGCGTAGTTCCTTAATTGGTTTTAAACAACAGTCATCTCTCTGGAGCCTTTTTTGTAATTTGTCCCTGTAAGTTGCAGATTTGATGCTTTGTAATTGTTGTTGTTTAGCTCCAGATCAGCCTTGATCAAGCAGACCTATTATCAAAGTCATTCCAAACATAACTATCCTATTGTTTTTCTTCAGACAAAGCTTTTCCATGACTAAATTATTTTAGATGTCCTTCCTTTTTTTAAGATTGTAGAGGGATATTTGGTTGCTATTGTAATCTTTGATCATGTCCCTTCAAATTATTGCCTTTAATTTTGCATTTAATCCTTATAATGTTGATAAAATAAATATACTAGGGTGATTGTGATTTCAAAGTTTATCAGTTAATAAAATGAAAAAATTAGTTACTGGAATAAATGTCAGTCAACCTGCATTTAGACTCTACATGTGTATTGAGACCTTTGTCAGTTTTTAAGGTTTCTTATAAACAGTCAAGCACTGAACTTAGTTTTATTGACAGTACCAGTTCCTTTAGAATGTATAGTTTTGTGCCTATGTTGCTGTTTTTTTATTAAGATGGCAAACTGGTAGAATCATTAGAGTATCAGAAAAAATGCATTGTAGTATTTGTTCTGGACCTTTACATTCTGAGTTCAAATCCTGCTGAGGTCAGCTTTGTCTATCATCCCCCAAGGTGTCATTAAAACAAAATATCAATCATTAGTTATTGACTGAGTCCCTAACCTTGAACTGTTAGCCTTGTGCCTAAATCAGAAACCATTTTTAAGATAGTTAGTGGCTAAAGAGTAGAGGGCCACATTAAATACTTTGTGGTATTTAGTTACAACCCTTTACATTGAGTTTAAATCCCTTTGAGATCAACTTTGCATTTACTTCCTCACAGGATTGCTAAGAATTAGAATCCAGGCTTGTGTTTGTGTTTAATTAATAGCAAAGAGCTGAATAGTTTTAAAAAGAAACAATAAAAAAGAAAAGGATACCAATTAAGCAATAAAATTCTTCAATGAATGACTCACTATTAGACTGTGTTCTCCTTTACCTCTTCTACAGCAATTATAGTGGCCTCTGCTCTCCTGAACTAGCTAACTATGTACATATCTGCCTCATAACTAAAGCCACTTGATGTGTTAATTTCTCATCCCCTCGAGACTGATTCTGTATCTTGCACAATTATACCTCACAATAAACATATTTTCCAAACTGTCCTTCCCAACCTCTTTACTGTCCACTTACCTAACATTTCCTTTCCAAACTGAGCTACAATCATAGTAACTTCACCTTGTTAACTCTATCTTCAAATGTAACATGGCCTAAGCAATAAAGAATAACTAGAGCAGAGCCAGTAGATAAGATGAAGTGCTTGCCAGAAAAACTGCTGGAGTGAAAAAAACAAGGAAAATCCTTTTGTAGTTCTTTGATGCTTAACATTAAAACTTAAGGATTAAATTTCATTTTTGGATTTGGTTTGCAAGATTCTTTATCTGAGTTTGTGTGTTGAAGCATATTCTGTTGTGTCTGGAGAGTCATTCTCTTTTGGTGCCTTATGATTTAACACACTCACCGGTAAAATTTCCACTTATTTCTTTTTTATTTTTCTAAAATTTTCGTTGCGTCTTGCAGTCTTTTCAAGAATATTGAAAAGGTTGCAAGATGCAACGAAAAATCTGATAGTGTTAAATAAATACCTAATATAGTTAGTTTTGTCTTTCAACATTCTGACTTCAATTCCCAGCAGCAAACTTTACGTTATTGTTCCAGGATCAATAAGTACCAGGCAACTGAGGTCAATTCAACTAACATTTTTGCATATCATACCAAGGTGACTACTTTTCCTATTTTTTAATTAATTAAAAAATTGTCTTGGCTTACTACATTGTTATCCCAACTTAACTATGTGATCTTCAACCCTAAGAAATTTTCCCACGTTATCTATTAAAATCTTATATACTCTTGCAATCATTCTAAGGTCTGGAAGATATAAGAGTATGCTCTGCTCGTCTGGAGTTGTCACAGTACTTACCAAAGATAAACTCACTTTCTGTTGCATGCCCCCAACCCACTTATTCAATTCTTGATCAAACTGAGAATTTCAGAGTTGTTTTCCTGAATCATTATTAATGCTAATGAATTTTCTACTCCTTGCCGATACAATTCTGATTAAAAGAAATGTTTTGACTCACTGTGCTTTAGTCTCTTAATATATAGTTTTCAAACTAAAGCATTTGACCCGGTGACAAAAATAAAAAATAAAAATTAGTCTAATAGGTGTAAAACAACTTGCTGGGAACGAATATGAAGAAAAAAATGCGCGCTCGCGAACGGGTGAGTGGGGAGAGGACTCGGAACATCCATATCGTCGGTCTATGGCCTCTAAACTATAGTGTTTGACCCGAGCTCAAGAACAAAAAATAATTAGTGTAATAGGTGTAAAACAACTTGCTGTGAATATATATATATATATGTATAAATTAAAAGAGTAAGGATATTAATTAATATCAATTTAATACCGTGGAATTAGCACATTGAAAGAATCAGGAGATTCAGAAAAATTATCTGAGATCTCAAAGGATTATTGTATATGTATATATAAAGGAGACCACTAGGTGGACGGCTAGTGTGCTAGAAGAATGTGATCTTCTAGCACATTAGCCGTCCACCTAGTGGTCT
>NC_068983.1:89835432-89838143 GCF_001194135.2 Octopus bimaculoides
TGTAAAACGCATATGTTAAATGAATTCATTTAACATATGCGTTTTACTCCATTTACTAAATTTATATATATATATATATATGTTATATGTGTGTGTTCTTGATATTCTTTCAGAGCAAGTTGTTTTACATCTATTACACTGTTTTTCTTTTGTTTCTTGGCTCCGGTGAGGCGTATCGGAACATTCACGATGTGAATGTTCCGAGTCCTCTCCCCACCCCGCCTTTCGCGAGAGCGCATTTTTTTTTTTTTTTATATTCGTTCAGAGCAAGTCGTTTTACATCTATTACACTATTTTTCTTTTGTTTCTTGGCTCCGGTGAGGCGTCTCGGAACATTCACGATGTTCCGAGTCCTCCCCTCTCCGTTCGCGAGCTCTCTCCCTCCCGTTCGCGAGTGCGCATTTTTCTTCATATTCGTTCCCAACAAGTTGTTTTACACCTATTAGACTAATTCTTTTTTTTATTTTTGTCCAAACGCTTTAGTTTGACCAACATCAGAATCAAGTGAATTAACCATAAATAACCATCCTTTCCCAATATTTACAAAAAAAAGAGACCGATTACCATATAATCATATATTTTCCTTCTATATTTGCAAAACTTATTCAATTTAAACACAAGCTCTCTATATATTTATCGTGATTATAATATATTGTATGATTCTTGTATCATAAATGAAATGTCAACAAGCCGAAATCGAATTTGACATGTTGCAAGTTTAGACTCTTCCCTATTTCACACTTATACAACTTGAATTTTAAGTTTACCGCCGAGTGAAGAGTTCGAAGCGGGAGTAAACAAATCTGGCAAGTGCACTGGTACTTAGCATGCTGGGAATGTAACCGTATATACCAAATGGACCAATGAAAAGGCTCTAGTCGAAGGGGATTGTCAATAACGGTGACGATGATGTTGACAATGAGAGGGGAGAAGAGCTTTAGAGATAGGCTTTTAACGGCTAAGAGTGGCAGTTAATTGGAGAAGGGGAGGTAAAAAGTAAAACAGAGTTGGTAACGATTATAAAGAGAGGGGGACAAAGAAAATAAAAAAATTATTCCAGTGTGTCGTTTGAGTAAAGTAGGAGTCGAAAGTGTAAGAGGTCGGAGAGAAGTAATCTGTTTTGTGGGGAGAAGTGTGAGGAGAGCTTGAGACATCGTAAGGCCGAAGGCCTGGTCTCAACTATTTTGTTCATTTTTTTAAGGGAGTTTCCAAATTTTAAACTATGAAAGGTTTGTAATCATTAGATACACAATTTTACTTATATTTTCCACCTCATTTCTGTTACATTTTCAACATTTTGTTTTCCCCAAACATGTTTTGTGTTTTTGAATGTTTCTTTTACCCTCTCTTACCAATTTAAATAGTTTGGTTGAAAAAATCTATCAATTTCCTTTTGGTTTGATGAATTGAACAGAGTGGCCAATATTTTAAAACATTTATTGCAAAGTAGTGTTATATAGTCGATTCTAAAATTTTACGCAATTCATTAATGCAAATATTTGTATAGATACGACGTATATTTAAATTCTGTTTAAAAACAAAATATACTTGATTTTAAAATTAAGATCTAATTTATAAATATGTATTTAAAGCAGATACTTGATTAAGTTAAATGAGTATGCTTATATTTATTTGTATCCACACCACTTTATTTGGAGTTATAACGATTAAAAAAAAAAAAAGACTAGATGTTTCGTATTAAAAAAACTTAGTATTTCATTTTGCAGAATACTAATTTCTCACATGGACTGTCTAAATTCATTAAAATAGAAATACTGAATAGGAATTTATTCTACGTCTTTAATATTAAGAATAGTTTAGTACGCTGGGCGAAATGCTTAGCGGCATTTCATCCCTCCTCACGTTCTGAGTTCAAATTCCGCTGAGGTCGACTTTGCATTTCAGCCTTTCGGAGTTGATAAAATAAGTACCAGTTGAGCACTGGGGTCGATGTAATCAACTTACATTCTCTCCCTCCCCGAAATTGCTGCCTTTGTACCAAAATTTGAGATCAATATTTAAAATGATTTTAAAGCGGCGAGCCAGCAGAATCGTTTGCACGCTGTATTCCTTCCGACTTGAGTACCAGTCGAGCACTTGGGTCGATACAATTTTCTGGCCTTTTTCGTGAATCTCTTTTTATGGGGGCTGACCTTTTTCGTGAACCTATTTTCATAGGGGCTTTGTTTTCAATTAGAATATTGAATAAAATCTCATTTTATTTGATTCCTAAGTCTTAAAATTTCTCGGTGTTTGTGTCTGTTGTCTGGATAATGTTGATGCTATACAAACACTCCCACCTCCCCAACACTGCAACCGATGTTCACAAGAAAATAATTTACTTATCTCTTTGTATATTAAACCTCGAATAGTTGCTCAAAAGCAACTATTTATTTTCATTCATACTTCGGAAGTATTTTCTTTCTATTTCAACATTAACTTAAACATTGGTTTGTTGTATTTTTGTTTATAAACTGAATATTCGGACACACACGCATGGAATTGCTAGTAGAATTCACTCTGAGAGAATGAATGGAAGTGCTTGAATTAAATTGAAAGTTGAGGAGAAAGAAGCATCAAATTACTTTGTATTATTGTTTTTGTTTTGTCTTTTTCTTTTTGGCAACTTTCTATATTTTCATACTTTGCCTGGCTCTCTTCAAACCGTAACTGTTCTCAACTTTTAACGGACTTGTAACTCCCCCCCCCCC
>NC_068983.1:89838658-89852799 GCF_001194135.2 Octopus bimaculoides
TTTTTTTTTTTTTTTTTTTTTTTTTTCTCTTCAAAGTTTGTCCGGATAAAATGTTTAATCTGCTATTCACGATGTGACTAGCAAGTGTTCAGTCATAAAATATATAGGTTTCCTTCCATGTTTTACTTTTTAAATAGAAATTCCAGTCTGGCAATTATCTAAATTATTTTTCTGTATTTATTTAATCTCCAAAGTTATGATTTAATTTCATTGGAAGTGATTCTCACCAAAAAGTTTTCGCGATGTTGTTCCTTTAAACTGAATAGTTTTATCTTAATTACACAATTACAATCTATCTTGTATTTGATTATATAATTGACATGTCTGTTTTTGTATGAAGAATGTTCCAAATTTGACATGACCATCGTTAATTAGAACTCTTGTCTAGACATGTCTTGTGATGTTAAGTTTCCTTGGCAATAACACAAGACAATTTATTGTTCAGCAGCTGGCCACTCGCCATGTACATTGTGTTGTATATAGATAGATACGTGCGTACTTATCTGTCTGTTGTACTACTGCAATTTTTTGAAAATCTGTTTTCATCTTATATTTTCATAACAAATCCTGGATGGCATGGATTTGTTTGTAACCTTTAGTGATGTTTTACTTTTTGTACTCCGTCCTAATTATGATTAGATTTCTATACAAAAAGCTGGCCCTTCCAGGTAATTTGATTTATTTTGTCTTTGGTATTTGCCATTTTGATGTAAACCTATTGAATTTAATGTAGCTTAGGACCACATCTGATTGTGATTGGAATTTATGGTATATATTTTGTTAGGAGGGGTGTCCCCCCCCCCTCCCTGTTTAGTGTCGTACGAGATATTTTGTTGAACACATTTTCCGAAAATACCAAAAACTAAAAAAGTTACAAGCAGTGAAATGGTGTGCTTAGATCAAAACTCTGCTTTTGGTCTTGTGTTAATAAGATTATATACTTTATTAGGTACTCAAATATTTTATTCTCCAAAACTACCGAGAAATTGTAGAAAATCAAGAGGTGCAAATGTTCCTGAATTGAGAATAGTTTTCTCACACTATAAGGGCACATCTTTCTTCATCTCTGTCAGCTGCTTGTTTGTGTGCTTGTCTCGGTTTACATTTGAACATTTATAACTGCCTCCAAGCAGTTGGTAGTTAGAAACTGTGAGAGGCGGGCATGTCAGTCACTGGATGTACTCTAGTGACTGGTTACGGAAGACTGCTGCTGAAGTGGAGATGAAGTCTGTGTCCATATTAGGACGATGGCCTAAATATGGATATGGTCATCTATTCTTTCAATAAATGATTAAGAATAAATTTGGATGCACTCTTGACGAAAGCTTTACTAATCTAAACCAACATAAAGAAGTGTGTGTATCTATGTATGCAAACACGCACACGCACCTTTCGCCCTCTTAACTTTTTTTGTTTTTATTAATTTAAATTTCGGTCATACTCTTTCCGTGCACTCATTTTTAAAACAAACTCATCCAACATCAGTTTTACTGACATTTTTAACCATTCCTTTTATTCGACGTTTTAGATACAGATTGCTATTATATACAGGCTCATTTTGGTATTCTGAATTTTGCAGTGATACGAAGTTTAAGCAGCCTTCAAAGGGGGTCAGAGAGTGCTTTTATACCCATCCACGTGACAGCAACAGGACCTCGGACCCGAAGCAGGGTCACTATTTGGAATCTCCCTGAAGAAATTCTTATATTACTGCTGAAAGAACTTCATATTAAAGAGTTATTAAATATGAGAGCTGTAAGTGACTTGTTTCCTCTCCTGCCCAATCTGATGCCGTTATTTAATTTTCATATTTAAATTCCTGCTAAACTTGATATTCTCCAAACTGTTTATCTACTCAATTATAGTTTAATGACTCTTCTGCTTGTCTGTTTTTCCTGTCTCATTTATTGGGGGTTAGCATTTTTATGTTGTCATCTGAGCAGCTATGGAATAGACAATTTGGTAGGCTTATTTCTGTATAAAAAATAACAATGACCATATGTCTTCTTGTTTTACTTTGGAAATTATCCATCCTGTGTGTATGTTTCCAACTATCTTCTCCACTATTCTTTGGAGGGCCTTTTGGAATAAGTCCTCAAGCACATTCTCCTATGGTTCACTCCCAAGCATGATATTGTCCAACCAGCTTGTCCTTGATCTACCCTAAGGTCTTCTGCATGTTGGCTTGGCTTGAGAAAAACCATCTTGTGATTCTCTCCTGTGACATTTTAATCACATGTCCATAGTACCGCAGCTGTGACTTTTCTCTGCAGAGGAATAGTGGTTCAACCTGAAGATCTCCGGGTTATGCGCCTTGTTGAAAGACATTACTCCAGAGATTTTTTGGAGGAGCCCCACTTCAGCCACTTATTTTTCACAATCATACTCTTTCGGTCATTGCCCAACATTCATGACCATAGGTGAGGATAGGCATGAAAACCAATATCTGAGGATTAGATGCTGCAATTCTATGAAATTACCCTGCACTTCTTACCTCCAATTCAACCTCCTGCTTCCCACCATTCATGAATGCGTCTTGTGATAAATACAGAGGTGTTGCAAGTGTTTCATAATGTCCCCAGGCAAAGTACAATTTTAATGGTCAAAAGTTTTCATGTGTGTTTAAATCTTACAAAGATTGATCTGGGTGGATTGAAAAGGTTGTCATGTCTATTGTAATTCTATGGTAACTCTTCATTTTCAACTATTAACAAATATCACCTATATTTTCAGGTTCATCCCTATTTCCAAAATCTCATTGATAACAGTTTGTCTATATGGTCTGTTGTTAACTTCCAAGATTCCTGGCCATCACCAAATAATATCAAGCATTTCGAGAAGTGAGTAGAAAAATTCAAGAATGCTATCAGTTTTTGTTTTTTTATGCACACTTTAAACTTTGAAGTTGTAATTTATATTTATATATACACTAAAGTTTTGTCCTTAACTTTAGAAAGCATAGATTAGTTTATAACGTGTGTGCATCTCTCTCTCTCTCTCCTCATACACACACACACACACACACACAGAGTGGTAACATAAATGACCTTTGTACAATTCTCTAGTAAATTAATTTGTATATGATTAAGAAAATCTTTTCTTTCTTTCAAATAAGTTTAAATGGTCTGTGATTCTAGAACAATTAGTATTAAATGTTGTATCTCTTTTTAAAGAAATTTATCTGAGTTTCCTTTTTAGAACTTCTATATACCATTTATAGAAACAACCTATAAAGAGACTGATAATTTATTTTTAAACAAGTTCTAGTTTGATTTTACTCATTGATAACATTGAAGAATTTAATATACTTACGGAACTTGAAGAAATTGAAACTTGGCAATCCATTTGCACAAGATCATTTTATTTTATTTTATTTTTTTGCTCATAATTGGTTTTTAAATATTAATGGATTAAGTGTGTGGGGAGGGGTAATTCTTATACACTCACAACTTTTCCAAGAGAAGATCAAGTATACATTACATGAGTGACTTGAACAAATTTTGTAGAAAAAGTTTTTGTTTTTGTTTTTTTTTTACATAGTGAAAGTAAAGCAGAATCTGTTAAAATCATAAAAGTGACACAAAATAGCAGAAAATATTTATATATGTACTCATTTGTTCATAGTTGGAGCTAATTTTCTGTTTTTACCTTTGAGAAAGGCATCTCACAATCTCGATTTCTTCTTTTATAAATTTGTAGCATGTCTAAGTAAGAATTCATCTTGTTACTAGTATATGATATTTTAGTGGCAGAAACTAAACATAGAATACAACACAGTGGTCTTTAGTTCTCTGTATTAAATTTAATTTCTGCTGGGTATAACTTTGCTTTACATTAAATATATAATTTGCAAACTTTGTGCCAATGCACAAAAAAAAAGTCATTGTTATTTTTGTCCTAAAAGATAAATCTTAGGCTTTCTCATATTTTTCAGTGCTGCCAGTCAGTGTAACGTTGAAGCTTTGGTGAAATTAGCTCTGGCGCATCTTTATAATGAAGGATGTATGTATCTGCTCCTAAGTTTATTTTATTTTATAAACTCTTACTTACTGCATTTAACATAACCCTTAGCTTAAGTCAATCAAATTTACATGTTTTATGCAGTTGATTGACTTATGTAATTTAAAACTACACTTAATTGCAATGATGAAACTTTATCAAACATTAAATCTTATTTAGTATATGGTTTGTAAAATTGTGGAAACTTTCTAATGAAATTTTATGTGAATCTTTGCAGTACCTGGTGATAAAGAAAATAAACAAATAACACATAATGGCTTTGTTGCTGCTGAGATGTTTTGTAAAGTGGAAAGGTTATGTTCAAGTTCTGATCCCTTCTGTTGGCTGTTCATTCGCCCTCCATGGTCTCTAAATGGTGCATGCTGCAAAGAATGTGTTTTTACCTACCTCAGGATCTATTTACGTAGGGTTAGTTTCTTTTTCCTTTTTCTTGAGCAATCAGTCTGATAAGACAGAACAGTACCTATTGCCTTTAACAGTTGTTTTTAGAGATGAAGTAAAAGGTTAACTCAGTTTAGTATAAACTGCAAAGTAGTCAGTGATAGGACTTCCACCTGTAAAAGCCATGCCAAACACAACCAGGATGGTCTATTTCTTTTGTTGGTATATGTGCCAAATGATGGAGGACAACAAGAGCTGTCCAATCAATGCAAGTATAGGAAAACTGATATAAAAAATGTTTGTGGCTAATAAAAGGGTTCAACTGGGCTGTTCAATATTTAGTAGACATTTGATGGAAGGAGTTGAAAAATAACAAGAAATGAAGGGGTATTTTTGAAAAGGTAAAATATTTTGTAATAGAAACTGGTTTTAGCTTTATTAGTTATAGGCCTCTACTCCAAACAGAAACATGAATGGCTTTTAACTTGTATTTTCATTTAAGGTAAGTTTGCATTGTTCAGAATATAATTTAGGAATATTTTTAGGATAGAATGTTGTGTAGCTAGCAGCAGATATTGAACTATAACTTGGTATTGCATATTGCTGCATCAACTACTTGGGTTGGCTAGTATGGGGAACAGTTAGCTAACTGAGTCCTGGTTCATCAACAACTGGAATTCACTAGGAGCTGTCTATATATATATATATATATATATATATATATATATATATACGCAAAACCCAAGACAGCCTTATCTGTTGTTTCAGGTGGCTGATCCTAAAATACAGATCTGTGTTGTAAAGACTATAATGCTTCTGGGAGAAGAAGGAAGTCAACAGGAAACAATGTCATTGCTGGAAGAAGCTAAGGAACAAGGATCTGCTGCAGCTGCTTTCATGCTATGGGAGAAGAAATATATAAACAATGTAAGTCTTTTATGCTGTTGTAAACTTTTTGTTTGGTTCATAAGGGGGGTTTTTCTCGTTTAATTAACATGCTTTGCTAGCTGCAACATTGATTACTATTCCAAACACTTTCACTATCAAAATCAATTCATTACATCGGTCACCTCATCACAAGATTTTATTTTTATAATGAAGCATCTGCATTGAATATGAAATGGCATTTTATTATTCTCTGGTCAGCATAAAATTTGAAGCTCACTATTCATGAGATAGACTAATGTCCCATAAACTCACTGGGTTATTAAAGTGCCACTACAAACTTTATTAAGGAAAGATTATTCCTTATCCATAATGAAACTATGCTAACAAAACTTGTTTTTCTACTAGGTAGACAAGGACATTAAAAGTTAGGTGCCTTGTCCTGTTCATGACACTTCTCAGCTGGTAGGTGGACACATTACTAACTTAATCAATCACAACTCTGAAATAATTTTTAAACACTATTATTGTTGATAAAAATAAACTTCTGTCTGATGGAAGTCATGATATTAAAAAAAAAAAGCCAAAATATTGTTCTGTACTGTTTCAGAAACAGTAAGAACATGTAAAATGAAAGATAAAACCATTTAGCTGTAGATAGATTTCCCTAAATGATTAAAATGCTAGTCTGCTGCTTAAAAAATGTAAACACATATACATTAGTTTGATTTCAATTAATATTCAGAACCATTTAAATTAAACCTTAAAAACGTTTTGTTCTGTTTTGTAACGATAGCAAAATTTGGAGCCTTCTGAGGAACTAGAAAGCATCAGAGAACTACGTGATATTGCCAGTAGTGGGAATTTAAATGCTCAACTCACCCTTTGCCATTACTACGCTTCATCAAAGTTTGGTGGTCTTCATCAAACCCAAGCTGCTGCTTTCATACGGGATTTTGTGCACTCCTCAAAATCTTCCTCAATTCAAAAGATATTCCGATGCAATCATGAACTTACACCAAATATGAGGTAATTTCAGGCTCCTAACCTCTTTCTGCATGTCAAAAGGCAGTTTTTATATTTACTTTTTTTTTTTTTCATATTGGCTCACTGTTACTCTAGCAGTCATGCACTTTTGGGTAGCTGCCATATCTTCATTAAATTGTGCTTCTACCTAATCAATGACTGCTTATCTATCACTAACAAGCTGCAGTGATTCCAGCTATTTATTAGTTTTAGTTTTGTTCATCTACAGTCTTTCCAGATTTTAAACATCCCTAACAGATCTTTGATTCTGCTATAAGATCCAGATCATCTGCAAATGGGCTCCACCCATGGACAGACAATTTCTGCTGTTAGGGTTTCTTGAACTTTGATGAAGATGAGAAGGCTCAGGATAGAGCCTTGATGAACTTCAAATTGCTCACCATATGGTCAATCCTGACCTTGTAGTTCCCTCATACATGAACTTGAAAGCTCTCATGAGCCACCCTGTCAGATACTTTATTTAAATCTACAAAGGTGAGATATTATTTATTCAACACAAATGTTTCCCTTTGTGGATGTTTCATTAAGGATGTTACTTGTTGCAACAATAAATGTTTTTTAATCATTACTTCAAATATTCACTTCCAGGTACATCTTGGTTGATTGGCTTGTGGAAGTTGCTGAAATGAAAGAATTGTCTAGTCAAACTTTGCATGCCTCCATTGCTTTGATGGATCGATATTTAAAAATCCATCCAACTTCCAGAGGGGTCTTGCAGCTTCTTGGTGTGGTGTCAATGTTAGTTTGTTCAAGGTGAGTCTTCTCCACTTGCCAGTATTTTGAGTAGTACATGCCATTTACTGTTAGTATACAGAAATATGATAAACTGTGAACTAGGTAGGTACAGGTGGTAAGACATTTGCTTCCCAACCACATGGTTCTATACCACTGCATGGCACCTAGGCCAAGTATCTTACTATAGCTCAGACAATGAGTGGATTTGGTAGACGGAAACTGAAAGAAACCCATCACGTGTGTGTGTCTGTGCTTGTCCCCCACCACCACTTGACAACCAATGTTGGTGTGTTTATGTCCTTCTGACTTAGCAGTTTGGTAAAAGAGACTGATAGAATAAGTACTGGGGTTGATTTGTTCAACTAAAATTCTGCATGGTGGTACGCCAACATGGTTGTAGTTTAATGACTGAAACACCTGAAGACAGCTCTGGAACCTAACACATGCATTTTTCAATGTCTCTGGGAAGATCTTTTTTTTTTTTTGGCACACACACACTCAAGAAACTTTCTACTCTTAGTTTCGCCTCCTTATACAGAAATGATGCAGAGATTCGTTTTATATGTAGCAAATTTATCTCCTATTAAGATTTTTAGGGGATGAGAAACAAATGAAGTAGAATGTTGTAGCTCATTTGAAACATGTCAATTTATGTTTCAGTGACTGATAGAAACAACTTCTAACTTGAGTACAACACAGTCCACAGTTGATATCTAGTTTATTATTAACCTGAGAAAAATGAAAGACAAAGTTAACTTGAGTATGGTTATATAACACATGGTATTCTGTCCACTACTCTACTAATTTTGCCAGCAAGCTAAGACATTTCTTATTGATGTACTTGTATATATTTTTAAAACTCTTTACACATTTTCTTTTTTCCTTCTTTAGATATTTAGGTAAAGATATAATTACAATTCGTGAAGCAGCTTGGTTAACTGACAACACATACAAATATGAAGATGTTGTGAAAATGATGGGGGAAATCGTAGCCACTTTAAAAGGGAGCATCAGGGTAAGTAAAATATCTTTGTTTTTGTTTTTTGTTTCCTCCAAGGGTAAGTAATATCCTTATTCTGATATTTACCAAAAGCAAAGCTAAAGTTTATTTTATGGTTGTCACAACTTTATGGCTGAATGGCTATGGCAGTGACAAACAGCTTCTGGTCTTGTAAGTTATAACTTGAAAGTTTCATGCAAGTGCTACCAATTGAAGGCTCCGCATACTGGATGGTAGCAAGTTTATGGAGTCATCAGGGGAAAAAGCACACTGTTTCGAGGTCTACCTCCCAATGGCATCATTGTGCACTTGCTAGATCAACTGGTTGTCAGGTTTCGCTCAGTATTCTCCTAGCCATTGCTTATCATCTAAGCTTTTGTAAATTTAACTTTTTTTCAGTGTATGACTGTTTTCAAATTAAGATCTATTTCTTCTTTCAGAGACCAACAAGTCTTGACTTTGCAACAATATTTTGTTTGTTAGATGAAATGGATTCAGTCAGTCATAGTTTGGTCAATTACATCTGTGAACTCTGTTTACTTCATTCAGAGTTGGGTCAATACTCAGCTGCAGAGATGGCAGCAAGTGCTTTCATTTTGTCTCGCATCATATTAAAGTCTGGTATGTCACCTCTTGCTTCTACTTATCTTAGTATATTGTTCTTTTGGTATTCTAGTTGTATGCATCCTTTACTTTTTCTTATAAGTGACCTATGTAAGACTTGTAACTGCTTCTCTGCTAACAATTCTCATTTTTGATTTTTCTGATAAAAATAAGATAGCTTCTACATAGTCACTTGAAATAGCAGCTACATCTCTAATATTATCCTATTGTTTTAAATAAACAGAAGGGTACATTTGATATGCTACTGTATGGAGGACCATATGACATGGTAGTGACTTGAAATTGGTCTGCTGGACCAAGGTCAACCTCGGGCTAATCAACAACAATTTTGATTTCACCAAAATTCTCCATGATAAAGAAGCCGGTTTTACATTTAAAAGTCACTTATATGTGACTCTTGCCGACACTTATAATTGATTGGTGTAGATTGAAAAAGATTTAGGGCAATGGGAGAGTGGCCAATTTATAATTACTTGTAACACTTTATAGGTAAAACGGGGTTTTTGTACCCTGGGTTAAATATTTTTAAGGTAACAGCTGGATGTATAAGGATACAGGTTTAAAGAATATTGTGTGTGTGTATAACGTTTGTAGAGATGGTCTTGTTTGTGTCTAGCAGATTTTGAATTACTCTTTTGAAAGCTATTTGTATCCTGAAGTACATTTCTTATGCAGATCTCCTATGGCCAGAAAAAATGGTACTGTTTACTGGAGTTTGTCTTCGGGATCTTAGTGCTTGTGTTATACACATACATAGAAAGTGGTATGTATTTTCTGTCTGTTCCTTTTATGATAGACCTTACAAACAACAGGAACTTTTAACTGTTTGGGTTTAATAGCTTAAAGCACTAGTGGACATATAGCTTCCCTGAAAGTTACCATTTGAATATAAATACTTAATTTGTAGACATTGATATTTCTGTTAGCATTCTATTCAGCCATAGTGTTAATGCTTGTTGGGCAAACTAGATCAAACAATTATGTGCTGTCTTAAGGGACCATGTCTAGTCTAACACCTTGAATTTTCCACTAGTGTGTTGCTTTAAATTATGGTTTGTTGACAGTAAAAATAGGCTAATTCAGAGTGTAAGCAATGTTTTGAGTTATTGGGCCCGGGATATGTTGGATATAAATTGTCTATAGAAATTATTTGCTTTTATTTATATTAAACATATTCCAATTTATTTTTCTCTATTCAGCTTTTTTGAGGGTGTTGTTATTGATCATCGGGATGTTGTCTTGCAAGCTGTCAAACTACGATATAGTAATGAAAATTTTGATAAAGTTAGTGATAGAACGGTAAGTTGGCAGGTTTTCTGTTAAGCTTTAAATGTTTGTACTGTAAATTATTTAATATATGCTATTGGCCAGCATTCCTACCAGAAAGACTTTTTGTTTCTGTATTTCACTGATGAGAGTTTAAGCCTTTTGTTACCAAATTTCTGTTGAAATACATTGCCTTTGAAAATAATGAAGAATTCAGTAAAATAACTTTGTCATTGTTAAGATGGTGTTTGGAACATAAATTAATATAAAATTTTGATGTAAAGCTATTGATAACTTTGGATAACTTCAAACTGGAAGTTTGTAATCACAGAACCGGGGATTGTCTCGGGCAGGCAGGCATTGTATCAATAAGGTTAAAATCTTAAATATATATTTTAGCAAGGTTTTTGGACTCTAATATAGAGTGAATTCTGATAGTGAATGAATACATTGTCTAATATTGGCTATAGTTTGCAAATGTTAAAGGTTTTGAATTTTTTGTTTATTGGAATAATTGAAGGAATAGGGTACAATTCCAAATCTAACACTTATCAGCACTTATAATTTTTAATAGTGTTTAAGCAAATTTTTCTCTGACACTAGGGAATTGTATACCCAGAGTCTAAACTATTGAGATATTTTTGATGTGTATCACATTAAAAGCTGTATCAGCATGCTTGTGTATTTGCATTGCATGGAGTATTTTGCTTTAAAGAAACATGGAATTTGAGTATATTTAATGCTTTGTGTGTAGTTAAATTTACCCTATGCATTTGTGGCAGATTGAAAAGTATACAATTTACATTATTTATGAGTACAAATTCTTCATCTTAGACTTTCACACATTTTTAACTAAAATGGTATACAGCACAATCAACTTGTAAAAGAAATAATTTTCAGCTCTGTCTCATCTCAAACCATTTCACTTCACAATCTTACGAACCCTACCACCCACTCACTCAGCCCAGTCTTATGTACCTTGAGGATATGTCCCGACATGTCACCATATCTCTGCCCCCCATCCAACTGAGGTATCCTTATCTCTATTCTTTTAACTTCTCATCAACTAGTGCAAAGCCACTTCCCTCAATACTGCTCCCCCTTCCCAGCTGAGGGTCTTTGTCCTACAAAGTTACTTGGTGACACTGCCAGTGCTGGTGGCATGCAAAAAGCATCCAGTACACTCTGTGTGTGTATGGTTGTCTGGTAAGAAGTTTACTTCCAAGTCATATGCTCTTGGTCCAATCCCACTGCATTTTGGGCAAGTGTTTCCTACTATAACTCTGGACCAACCGAAGCCTTATGAGTGAATTTGGTAGAAGGAAACTGAAAGTTTATCATATACATATGTGTTATGTGCATTACTGTCCTTGCTTTGGTGTCATGTAATAGTTATAAAAGGGAATGTCACCAAGCAAGCTAGCACTCTCCTTCATTTTGGTCATGGAGAATATTTCCTTACTTGGAAATAGGCATGGGTTGGCAACAAGAACAGCATTCAGTTGTAGAAAATCCACTTCAACAAATTTCATCCAACCATACAAGCATGGAAAAGTAGGCATTAAACAATGCTGATGATTTGAGTTAGGATGTTATTACTAGGTGTTATGACATGGTTGGGGGTAGAAACCTGTCTGGTCAAGGAGAATATTACCTTACTTGAAAATAGGTGAGGGTTGGCAACTGGAACAGTATTCAGCTGTAGAAAATCTACCTTAATTTCATCCAACCATACAAGCATGGAAAAGTTGGCATTAACCCTTTTGATGCCAACCTGGCTGCAGCTGGCCAAAAAACTTTTAAAATGGATAGGAGTTTCTTGCTATCAAGCAGTGATTCCGAATTTGAGGGCTTTTTAATAGAAGATATGAAGAAATCGAGCAAGGTATGAGTGAACTACAAAAGCACGTCGTGTATGAAAACGAACCTGATATTTCTGTATCTGAAACTGAAAGCAGCGATTCTGAAGAAACCGAAAGCGGTGACAGCAAGGATGATTTTACACCTGAATGTAGTAAGAAATTAAAAAATATTTTTATCAACAATTTTTCTGAGGAGATTGGATCTACTCATAGTCTTTCTCAGGAAGCAAAACGATTAGACTTTTTTTTGTATTTTTTCCAGTAGGTTTGTTTGAAGCCATCACTGTAGAAACAGAGCGTTACGCTGATACAAATTACTGGAACAATAAGGAATCTTTTGGTGATCAGTACATTTTCAGTATTATGTCAAGGACATGACTTGTGAAATTGAACCATCATCGATTGCATTCAAAATGCATATAAAACACTCTACAACCCTGATAGATACCTATCCGTCGATGAGGGCATGGTGGGGTATAAAGGAAGGGTATACTTCCAACAATATATGCCAGGAAGGCCCACCAAATTGGGGATCAAAGTTTGGAAAATTTGTGGAGCAAATACTGGGCACTGCTGTGGGGTTAGTTTTTATACTGGGAAAAAGAGACAATGTTAGTCAGCATGGCCTGGGGTATGATGTCTGGAATTTATCACTTCCATACCATAAACAAAGAGGGTGAAATAATCCAACAGCAGAAAGGAAATCTGCTCGCAGCCGCATACAGAGATAAGAAGCAGATAAATTTTCTATCTACCGGTGCACAACCATGTGTAGATGAAAATGGCACCCCATTTATGAGCCTTGATTATAACAGATACATGGGCAGTGTAGATCAGTGAAACTAAATGATAAGTTATCTGGTTGGTAGACTGGGTTATAAATGGTGGTGATACCTGGTTTGATACAGAGTAAACATGAGCATTGTATATGTATTTATATTACCATATTTTAACATGTATAAGGAACCTTTTTTTTTTTTTTTTTTTTTTTTTGTCAAAAGTTAGGTTCAGAAAGTATGGGAGTTTCTTATACATGGATAGTATTAGAATCCCTTACAAAACCTTTTCCAAATTTTAAGCCCCAAAAATGAGGTGGTTCCTTATACACATTAAAATACAGTATATACCAAATCAGGAGGGGCTCAAAAGCAGTGTGACCATCTGTAGTTCTGAGCAGATGTAGCAATGCAGTTGGAGGCAGGTTATTCCTCCAAAACAATAACTGTAGGAAGGAAAAGCAAAACTTGCCTGAGAGATATCCCTCAGAGTTCAGTCGATCTCCATAAATTAGACAAAATCGAGGGTCGCAAAAAGCAGTGACATGAATGTCTACATCAACAAAGAAAAATTCCCAGTAGACAGCCTGTTGAAACTTCTTTCCAATGTGCATTCTGCAAAGTTGTATGTAGAGTGGGATGTTTTACAAGTTTCCATGAGAGAAATATTGCATGAATATTGTATATATGTATGATTAGATTGTATATTTTTCAAATTTACTTCGTTTTTACTTTTTATTTGCCTGTAAGGTGAGTGACAAGTTTTGATTTAATTTCTATTGCAAATCTTTATTATATATGTCCTTGTGTATTCATTTTTTGTTTTCTTTAAAAACAAGTTCCAGTATTTCATTTTATTTTACTTTTACCTGTTATGTGCATTAGATTAAACTGATAATCTAGTATTATGCACAATACTTCTATATTAAAATTTTGTTGCATATCCAATTGAATATTGGCTAATGACTCATTTTCTATGGTGATGTTTCAACAAAATTTAATTTAATATTTTGCTGAATTTGCCTGCAATTAGTCACTTTGAGACTAAAGTTATGCAATAGAATTAAGAACCCTTTCTTCAACTATGTTCCAAAAATCACGTTAATATGTTAAGTTACAGTTGTTTAACCCTTTCGTTACTATATTTCTGACCAAAATGCACCCCTCATGAGTTTCAATTAAATTCTAAAATAATCATGAATTTAGACTAGTCTCATTAAACACCTGTAACTTTTATTTATCAACATATTAATGTGATATTTGGAACATAATTAAAGAAAGGGTTCTTAATCAATTCTATTGCATAATTTTTGTCTCTGGGGTACTGCTAGTGTCTCTCACATGTAAATATTCGTTCAGTTTCACGAATCGTACTCGTTCATAATACTGGAAATATATTCATCGCCAAAAGGTTCCTGATCACTCCAGTAATTTGTCATTCTGGGTAACTGTCTAATACCCATAATAATATTTATGGCAAAAAATGCCCGTATTTCATCTACAGTTGCAGGAAACCACAAGCTATCTTTTTTCTCCGGTTTGTTT
>NC_068983.1:89853172-89859409 GCF_001194135.2 Octopus bimaculoides
ACCACGTGCTTTTGTAGCTCATTCATTCTTTTCTTCAATATCTCCATATCTTCGGTTGAAAAACCTTCAAATTCGGAATCACTGCTTGATAGCATGAAACTCCTCTCCATCTTCAAAGTTGAAAAAAATTAACGCCGCAAAAAATGTGGGAAAAAATCTTCCAAAATTCACTGAGTTCAAATATCATGCCAAACAATGTCGGAGACAATAACTCAACTGTTTACAAAGTGAAATCAGGTGTTTTAACGAATTTATTAACGAGATTTGGGTTCAAATATACATTTAAATAACAATGGGTATGCTCAGCCAGCTACAGCCGGGTTAGTCTTATTAACAAAAAAATTTTTCGGCCGGGTTAGTAGCGATAGGGTTAATGAAACGTCTAAATTCATGATTATTTTAGAATTTAATTGAAACTAATAAGGGGTGTTTTTGGTTAGAAATATAGTAAGGAAGGGGATAAACAATGCTGATGATTTGAGTTAGGACGTTATTACTAGGTGCTGTTATTATATGGCTGGAGGTGAAGAAAAGGTAATGAAAGGGTAGCAGTGGACTAGGAAAATGTGAATCGTTCACTAATGTAGATGAAGAGTTTAGAATAGAGAGGTTACTTTGTAGCTGGATCTAAACCAGGTGAAGTCAATTATGTGATGGCTTTTCTATATACAATAATACAAAATGTAGGGCAAATTTATTTGGAAGTGGGTTTGAATGTTGTTAGTTTATATTGATTTGTGACCAAATCTTGTTTTTATTTTTATGTAACTTAAACTGTTTTATCTATTCTTAGATACCACACTATGGTGATGTTTGTTCTCGCCTTGGCATGGCTAGCCAACAGCAGATCAGTGATCCAAATCATCGGCGTAAATGTAAGAACACTAAGGATTTAATAATGTCACCATCTCGGAAAAAAGCTATCAAAAGGTACAGAAAATTATATTGAAGTCTTGAAAGCTAAGGGGCTTCAATGCAGAGCTTTGTTCTATTTTTAATGGGATTTGTTATATAAAAAAAAATATGCTTTAAAATTTCATGCATTTTTCCATTACTATTATTTTTCCAGTTATTTCTTGATACTCAATGGAATTGTACTAAACTGATTTTATCATTCTCCACCTATTGTTTAGAAACATTTTCTGATTTTTATGATAGTTGTTGTAAAGCTTACAGACTGTTGAGATATCCCAGACATGTCGGCTGGGCTACTAATAAAATAGTTTATTAATAGAATGTTGAGTTTGTTAAATGCTACTTCATGTTTGAAAGTCTGTTTTCCTATTTTTATAAGAGGCCCGAGAAAAAGTATTCAATATATAAAGTGATAAGTTAATTGTTTGAAGCTGATTTACTCTATCACTACTCTGAGTTTCTCACTTGCATGTGTTTGCAATGCAAATGCATCCAGGTGAGAAACTCATAGGGTTGTGAATCATCAGCTTGAAATGAATTTAAATTATTTTATCCCCACTAAAAACCAGTGGTGTATGGTGAAAGCTTGTGTGCTAAATGATGCAATAATTCTTCTATAGAATACCATTTTCATAAATATTGCTGCAATTATGAAATGCATAGTTTAATGGTAAATAGAAATGTGCAATACTTATATAGAAATTTGTGTTGAACTGTGTTAGCAACACACTCTGTACCTGTTGTAGTGATTGCATTGACTAAATTATTTGCCTCCATTGTTTGAATACATATTTCAGATCAATTAGTGAGAAAGATTTCTTTGGTGTTCCAACAACATCTAATGGTAACAACTCTACTCAAAACCAGCTATCTCCATCTTTGCTCAATGAATCAGTATTATCCGGTTATGAGGGGGACGAGGAAGATTTTGTGATAGACAATGATCGTGAGTATAGTTATTAGTTTATTTTTCGCTTCAGTTTACTTAACCAGAAATATCAGTCTATTCTTGCATTGCAGATGAGTGCTTAGTAGTAGGAAGACTATTCGGCCTTGAAAATAATTATGTCAACAAAACTCCTCCCATCCAAAATTTATGAAAAATAGATGCAAAATTTGTGCGTGCCATCTTGTGTATATCTTTTTAATCATAATTTTTTATTTTTTACATTTTTTTTTTTTTTCAGTGGAACATAGACCTATGGATGTCCCATCCACTTGTTCCTGTGATCCTGTTGACTGTGGTGTTGGTGGTATGACGGCTGCTCCGGTCCGTTATCAGGGTCGATCTTACATTGTCTTTACAAGATCAGCAACTTCTAATTCTACCACTGCTGCAAGTTCTCATGTGGATTCACTACCAAATGGAAGCTCAGACAACAGCAGTGCACGCCAGGGGTCACCTTGCAGTCAGCCAGATGGCTGTAATCTCTGCCATTTACTTGACATCCGATCTCAGGCAAGAACTGTTTATGATTCTGGGACTGAAGAGGACTCTGATGGTGAAGATGACAATGCCAAGTTAAATCCTGCTTTTATGCGGACAAGATCTCGTGTGCGACCACACTGTGTTGTTGGCAGTAGCTTCAAAAGAAAGTGTAAAACTCAGATTGGTAGTGCTTCAAAAACTTTTGTCATTCCATAGCTGACTGTTTTCAGGAATGTTTCATTGTTTATGATGGTGATGATCATGATTATTGTATGCATGTGTGTGTATATAGATAAATGTGTGTGTGAATATTTATCTAAAGCAGTTTTAGATAAATACACAGCTGGTGAATCTTGGCCTCATTAATAGGGGGATATTATTTTTTCTGTATTAAGTGGCAAAAAATAGCATTAGCTGAGTCTGTAAAATTGTGACTTATTTTTGTGCTTAGTATATTCGTGTTTGATGTTATCAACAATGGTTTATGTTGAAAGACTACATTATTAAAAAAAAGATGTGTAGGTCTTTGGTAATGACATTTTTCACTACAGCAAAGATGATATATAAAATATTAAACAATTATTGCTGATGGTAGCATACTGATACCAAAAGGTAATCTTTACATCTAACTTAATATGGATGACTTGTTAGAACACCGAATACTGCATTGTTAGCTTTGAGAGATTTTCTCATATAGAAGCTTGGTGCATAAAAGTACACCTAGAGATCGTAGCAAACGAAATTCGTCTGTCATGGGTGCTGGAATTCCCATATCACATTTTGATTTATTGGACCTCGTCAGTGGGATGCACTGGTCACTGCATGCTAGTCTAGTCTTTCTGCCATTATATATCTGCATCTTTTAATGTGTGTGCTTTTATACACAAAGCACCTATTTGAGAGGATTTCTCAAGGTTAGTAACATAGTATCCGGTGTTCTATCAAGGCATGCTTGTAAAGTTGGATTGAAAAATATTAATTTATCACTTATCTCCAAACTGATGAGCAGTCAAGTAAGAAGTGGGCTTTCAACAGATAATTTATACCTATTTGATTCTTTGTTATAACCATTTCGCCTAAAAACTCTACAGCTGTGTATTTAAAACTTGCATGAAGGGAAGTTTTACTTCAGTTTCTCTCTTCTCTCTCTAATATATATATTATGTATTTAGAGAGAGAGAATAATGTTCAGACATAATCACTCTCCTGCTCACACTTTCTGTCATTACATTATTGCTCAATATAAAGTGGGATGTTGTACTTGAAGTTGAAATTTGTTCCATGAAATCTTTGTTTAAACTATTTGTGGTTAGTGTCACAGAGCAAGAGATCAATAAACTGAGTCCATAAGCTGGTTTCTATTCTTTGCTGAGGTAAATTCACCTCAACTATACCTCTTGAGGAAGATATGAATGCCAAATTCTTTCATTACTTATCTCATAAATTTCATTGTCTTGCAGTGAGAGGTCAATTATAAACTTTCATTCTTTGAAACTTTGTCTATCTCAGAATTGCAATATTTTGTTATTCCAAAATTTGAAAATTTTGTTAAAGCAATCTATTAGAATGTTTCATAGTTTTAGGTTTAGTCTACTTCTCACTCTTATGTATGCAGTGGATGGATAAGCTCCACATTTCTTTATATTTTGGAATGTGTGTGGGCATGAGAGATTGAAGTTATATAGAAGTTTGTAAAAAATTTATTTTATTTATTACCTTCAGACTACATGCTAGCTGTGTGATGTTCTATCCATGCTGACTCCAGCAGAGTAATATTTAAACTAGTCTCTTCAGAACATTCAAATTGACATTTCTCACTCCAAAGTTATTTGTCCTTCGAGTTAAGTTGGTATTGCATTTCTACATTCTGTTGTTTTATTAGCATTCAAAAGTTGAGCCCATTCCTAACGTTACATAATTTATCACTTGATATAAAATACATGGAAGTTTTATTTTTCAAGTACACCTTTTGGTTTCTGTTGTAATAAAAGCTGTCAACTTCTGGTTAAAATTCTTTAAGTTGTCACAGGAAATTAAAAAAGAATTACAAAATGTGTTAAGTATTATTTGTGGGTGTTTCATCTGTATTCTTACAATTTAAACAACATTGCTACCTTCAAATTGTCATCATAATGGAAGTGTGATTTGAGGTGATTGTTTTATTTACTCATTACTTAAGCAATCATGTGTTTATATTTGTGTAAACAAGTCCAAATATTAAATTGTTGCCAATATACTTCCCGAGCATTTTAGTTACATTGTTATTAAATGTCATGTTACATGAATTCTCCCAACTCTTTAGTTTTCAGTACTTTTTCTTTTTTGCAGTTTTAACGTTTTGCTTTTGATTAATTTATTTCTTCCTCTTATAATCTTTGTTGCAAAATTGTCATTAGTACATACTTTGCAACGTTTAGTTTTTTTGTTGTTGTTTTTTTCCCTTAAACTATCATCAAATATTAAGTGTAATGGAACTAAGGGCATTCCATTGAATCTTACATATATAAATTAATATATATGCAAGATGTTCCCCATATTGTGGCTCCTTCATCATTTATTCCTCCTCTAATTCAATGCAAAAGATTTTTTTTTTTACTGAAAGAAAGAAATCCAAGTATATTTCTGTCTTATTTATAGAATCTGACAGCCTTCTTTTTTATTTTAATTTATTTTTTTATTCACGATCTCTTAACATTTGTAATATTTTAATTTTGAAGAAGAAAAAAGACATTAATAGAATTTTGAATAAATAATTTGCAACAAATAATTTTTATTTTAATAAAATTTAATTTAAATTTATTTAATAAAATGTTATTAAAGACAATTTTAAGTTTTAGAGAATGTTTAACTCCGTTATCTGCTGTTTAGTTGTTTCATTCTTTCTGGTGGGTAGTTTGTGTAGCTGTGATGAATCTATACCTTATCGTTGGTTAGGGGAAGGAGAGTTTGATCTGTTTTAAAACTGGAGAAACTGGAGCAGCGCACTGAACCCAAAGATCTTTGAGATTTGTGAAACAGTTTTAAAAGCCAAAGTTAAGTACATCAATATATTTTTAATGTGCCCAAGCATGGCCACAGTCTACAGGCTGAAAGAAGTATTGAGATTCGGAAAAAAACAGCAGTTGAATCTTGGAATCATTGTTTTGTGTGCTTTTATGCAATCTTGGATATGATTTGAGAGACTAAACTATGTGTGCATTATCTGAGTTGTAATACAGTAGAATCATCTTCACAAGTTTCTCATGTCTTAACTTTGACTGTTGTGAGACTTCATTTTGTGAAAGGATGGATGACCACGAATACATTTCACTTGTAGACCCCTTCAAGTGCATATATTACATTGACCTATGGATGTTTAAGCTGAAAAAAAATAATGCTTCTCTAAAATTCAACATAGGTTGAGCCTCTGCATGTTTACCTGAAGTGTTAGAAGTTGCAACCAAATCTTACAAATTCTATTACATTACTCAAATGCATTTGATCAGAAGTGATCTGGTTTCAACTACATTAGGAGCAGTAACAAATTCTTTTAATACCTTCCCATAATGGTCAGTCATTAATTGGAAGACTTTGTCCAAATCAACTAGGCCAGCAAGAAGTCTGATTTTTAACTTTGGCAGCTGGGCAGGTGTTCCATAAATAGAACTTTTTTTTTTTTTTTTTTTTCTGGGGAGCCCAAAAGGATATTGCGAATGGTATGGTGTGAAGGAAGATTTACAGCCATTTTATTGGGAGTTTTCTCTCTTCCAGTCTGCAGTCCAACCTGCCATCTAGGCACATCATCATCATCATCGTTTAACGTCCGCTTTCCATGCTAGCATGGGTTGGACGATTTGACTGAGGACTGGTGAAACCGGATGGCAACACCAGGCTCCAGTCTGATTTGGCAGAGT
>NC_068983.1:89859419-89864294 GCF_001194135.2 Octopus bimaculoides
AGGACTGGTGAAACCGGATGGCAACACCAGGCTCCAGTCTGATTTGGCAGAGTTTCTACAGCTGGATGCCCTTCCTAACGCCAACCACTCAGAAAGTGTAGTGGGTGCTTTTACGTGTCAGGAGAGGAACATATAGGATGCTAATGTATTCATTCCTTTTCCAAAAGTGTTAGGGGTTTAAGCAAATTGCTATTTCTAACAGATGGATCTACCATATGCTCTCTTGTTGGGTTATGTTTCTTTGTGCATGGCTTTGATAGTTGCTCTACTTTGACTGTATCTACCTCCTTGTTTCATATGGATATTGTTGAATGGACAAGAAAGTATACGCCTCACCTGTAAAAGTGTCCAGATTCTTCTGAATATACTATTCTCCACTGTGACCATTTACTATCATACATGTATTACTTATCACTAATCCCATACTCTAATCTTCTGAATTGGAAATCTTTCCCTTCACACTGACATCCAAAACTGTTTAACTGAGGCACTGTAGTATTTTTCTTTGGTGCACTGTTTTGTAATTTCTATCAGTGTGGTGCAAATATTTCAGTTTCTACATTTGCTTTACACGACATAAATGACACTGCATTTTCCATGTAAGTCTGTAACAGTACCTTTCTCCACCTAGCATCAATTTACTTTTCATTAAATTCATAAGGTAAATCATGTCACATACCAATGGAAAAGGTGTTTTTTGAAGGTTCTTGTTTAGTTCTTCAAACTTTACTGTGACATCAGTAAGATAACGTTATCTGTACTTAAAATCATTCAGAAGATTCAATGCTATGCTTATTTGTGGTAAACAACCATTGAGTCTTCCTAAAACATGCTATACAACAATCATCTAACTTCAGTGTAAAGTAAGAGATTGCCATGCTTTGCATATATGAAATTCTCGCTTGTTAAGTACATTTGAAATTCAAAAGATTCTTGGTGTATTATGTAGTGATATGGTTTTAAATTTGAAACAATTTCTTCACACAATAATACAAGTGCACCTTTCTTTCAACCAACCAATAGCTGATGCACCATCTACAGCTTCGTTAGTAGATTATGCCTTACCATTACCATTAAAGCATTGAATTTACCTCTTCCTATTGTTGCTGTTGGTTGTGATACATGTAACTCTTCAATGTTGAAATCTTCAGAAATGAAGCACAGATATAGACAGTTTAGCACATCTAATGGCTCCTCCAAAGATTCACAAATTGTACGTCTGAAAACTAGTCATACAATTGCATTTGAATACAGTTAAAACCTCAGTTTACCATTAGACTGCATGGAGATTTCAGAAGCCTTCCTTCTTTTCTAGAAAAAAACTGCTTTTTGAACATTCGCAATACAACTTTTAGTACAATATAGGTTCTGTTTGCATGCTACCTTTATGAAATTATATTTGATGCAATTGTTACATTTTTTTAATGAGAATTTTAGTGAAATGTGCATGTTTTGAAACTTTCATATCTTGGTTTTGAACCAACTGGGAAGTTCTAAGTTTTTATGGTGTGATGAAAAACAAATTTAGTTGACAGGAAGATGATGTAGAGTTGGGGTGGTGTGCAAGAGATGCACAGCGCTAGAAGCAAGTTAGTTACATGGGGGTAGAAATGGGAGATGGAGATAATAGGGGAGATCTGCTATTGACAAGATTAAGGAGCAGTACTGAGAACATATAGAAGTGATCTCATAATTACAGCAGCTGAGTGAGTAATTCTGTTGTCAGAGGGTGAAAAACAGATGGGTGTTAGAAACAAGTTATGGAAGGAATCAGTCCTTTATCATTTCTTCCTTGAGGCTCAATATCTGGAAATCAGCCTTCACTACTTCACCCCACATCTTCCTGGATTTCTCTGATTTCCCCTCTTCTATTAGTTCCATCTACATTTAGCTATTAGTATTCTTTATGCAGTGATCCTCAACCATATGCATCACATAACCATACTAGCACAGTCTTCTGTCTTGCATGCTACATTTGATTCCTCTTAGGCCCAATTTTCATATTAATATATTTGTTCTTTGTTGCATATGCACACTGACATTGCACATCCAACTGAGCATGCTAGCTCTATTTCTTCCAAGCCTTCACATGTCCTCCACATTCACAGCCCATGTTTCGCTACTACGTAGCATTGCTGTTCATTCACAAACATTATACAGTCTGCCTTTCATGCTGAGGGAGAGTTAGTAGCTCTGAACTCCATCTGATTCTTATCTAGGCAACTACACTTTCAGAGCATCATCATCCTCTGCTAATTAGGTCACCTAGGTAACAGAAACTATCTATTACCTCTAAGGATCATCCTGGGCATTTGACGGAATCTATTTCCTGTGTTCTTAGTGTTTATTGTTCCTGCTCATCTGCCACACACAAAGACTACTTTCTCTATAAACCTTGCGATTTCACTGCACCTTTTATGTGCCCATAAATTGTGCTAGGTACACATTATAGAATTTCTATGCACACTTTTTCTATATATCAAGCAGAACCATTTTCCTGCAGATAAGTAATTTGTTTGCTTCCCTGCTTACTAGTACTTTGGTCTTTGCTATGTTAACTCTAAGGCCCTTTGATTCCAAATTTTACTTCCACTCCTGGAATTGATTCTCTAATTCTACTATTGATACAGCAATAAGAACAAAGTCATCAAGGATAAACGGTCATGCCCTGGAGGACAATATTGAATAGAAGAGGACTGAGAACAGTTATGGTGAGCTCCTACCTGCACATCATATTTGTTGCTAACTCTCACCTTACTATACATGGCTTGGATGACTCACACCACTCATTCATCTACCCCTACCTTCTGCAGTGACTGCTATACAGGAGAATGAGGGACCCTGTCAAAGGCTTCCTCCATTTTTGGCTAAATGCTTCTGCAGTTGCCTGACTAGGAAGATAGAATCGATAATACTTCCCCTTGGCAAAAAAACCCAACTGCATCTCATCTAGGCTAACTCTTTTCCTACTTAGTTGAGCTATAACCCTTCCTTTAATGTTCATGACTTGGTCCAGCAATTTGATACCTTTTATTACTTCTCTTTAAACAGTTAGGGGAGACACCTTAGACAGAAGTAATTATAAAGGTATCAAATTGCTGGACCAGATCATGAAAGTTAAAAGAAAGGTTATGTTTATATGTTATGTAGGTAGGTAGGGTAAATCCCAGCTGTTTCCTCTTGAAGCACATCTGCTTCTCTGTCATGGCTTTGAGGACAATGTTGAATTGAAGAGGATTGAAAACTGCATATCATATTTGTTATAATCCAGTATATAGTCTCAGTTGCTGCTTCTGTGTTACTGCAAAATACATATTAAAATTGAGTATTATGGAAATATTTGCAGAGTTATTGTATAACAAAACAGAAAATTGGTAATTTCTTGGGACTATTTATTCACCATTACATGTGTTTCGTTTGCTAATAGCAACTATAAAGTTTTACAGGATAGACATCTAAGGAATTTTCTATTAGAAATTCTTCAGAGAGAGAAATTAAATTTGGATGAAGCAAAATGTGATGTTGATGGTTCAATATAAGCTGTCAGGTGTAGCAGATGATGACAGGCATGTTGGACCAACATCAAAGGTAAACATGGAAAAGAATAGAAATGCAGTTTTCATAATTTATTTGGTTACGGTTGCATTTACATGTTGGATATAGAAAGCTTGATTTGAAATATGAACAAATATTCCGCTACATAAAGTTACCAACAGCTTCAAGTCAGAAGAAAAATAGGAAGAAAGAATGTTGATATGACCAGATAGTACAAGGCATATTTTGTGTCAGTGTTTGCATTTGTCATTTGATTGTGTTGTGTTTTTTTCTATTGGGTTGGTGCATAATTATTGTCATTTTTTTTCCCAACAAATTTTATTCACCAAAAACAATAACAACATGTAACAAAAACATCTTTAAATGATTATTCCAGAGCATATTCACCATCTGCTTCAATTACTGCTTCCCATTTGCTTGGCAGCTGGTCGGAATAATCATTTAAAGATGTTTTTGTTAAATATTGTTATTGGTTTTGTTGGAAAAAAGCCATCTGTTCATGGTCTGCAACTGCTATTGTCTGGTCTCTTGGCTCATGGTGGTCACCATCTTGATCACGATGCTGCCTGTCTGCTCGTTGCTGGCTAACTTGACATGTGTCTAGGAAACCGTATTTATAATGGCCATTCTAGCTAGAAGGATGGATGTACCATAAGAGTAGTTTGTACTTATTTAGGTCACTTGTCCATCTGAATTTTCTGTGACACAGCCCAGGCTGGAGGTCAAGTGGAAACTCATCCATCACTTTCTGACAGGACAAAGAAATTTTTCACACCTAGTCAGTCAATAGCGGTGGATCAGGCAAGCAAGAATCCATAGATTCGGTTTCGAATCTCAGTTTGGAAAATAAAATGTAGTTTACACACTACCCACAGTGAGAAAGCCAAAGAGATTGAACGTTACAGATGCATGTGAAATTGAAAATGCAAGTCATTTACAAACAAATGAATACTTAAAACAGAAGCATAAATGTAATATGCTAGCGTGTTGAAAGAGATATGCAACTCTATTGATTACACGACCCACTAGAGGTCTAACAGAGGTAAGTTATCTTTCAGTAGCGTGGAGAACGTGTGATAGCATGTGATGAAAATATGATGCAAGTGTGTGTAAGCATGCAGGTGTGATACATAGAGCAAAACACTTTTAAAACAAAGCATGATATATGTGCATGCAAAAAAATGTAATTTCATTTAGGAATGAAAATGTTCAGTCAATTCAATCACCAGAACAATGTTCATAAAAAGATTGTTTTTTGTCTATATAGAAAAATGTTTGTTTTTTTATATACAAAATGGGGTTTGTTGGTTTTTTTTTTGT
>NC_068983.1:89864304-89887808 GCF_001194135.2 Octopus bimaculoides
GGGGGGGGGGGGGGTTGTATGTAGGTGATTCCACTTGGATTATAGGCATTGGGTCAAGACTAAAAATGTGAAAACTTGGCAATAACTTAGACAATAACTCAAGCAAATTTTACTGTGAGTTTGTTGTTATAGGTAGATTTTTCACTGTAATATATAACTAATTTTTGTATTATTCTATTTATTGTACTAATTATGTACTACTATTATTTTTTATAACCTATTTTCAAATTTCTAATTAATTAATAATTAAAAAAATGAATTTTTTTTTAAATGCAAAAAATATTTTCATTGAGCTATTTTTATTTTTAATAGAAGTAACAAGTAATAACTTGTAATGAAATTTTTAGTTTTAATAAAAGCTAATATTTTCTAAATGTAAATATTCTTTGAAATTTTATCCTTAGCTGCAATATTTTAAGAAAAAATTTTCTTGTTCTGTACTGAACTTTTCTTGTTGCTGCATGACACCTTTGGGGTCATGCAGCAACAGGTGGACTGTGGGTTTTGATGTGGTGGGAAACAAATGCAGAATGTGTGGGGAGAGGGGTGAAACAGTATGGCACATCATTAGTGAATGCCTGAAATTGGCACAACGCAAATACAAAAGATGTCATGGCAATGTGGCAAGAATGGTCCATTGGGAGCTCTGTGGAAATCACGGCTTACAAAGAGCAAAGATATGGTTTGAGAAAACTCCAGAAGGAGTCACCGAAAATGAGAATTGCAAAATCCTGTAGGATGCAATGATCCAGTGCTATCATCCAACCAGACATTGGAAACTGGACGTTGTTGTGGTGAATAAAAAAGAAAGAACATGTACAATAATCAGCATAGCATGCCCTAGTGACAACAGAATCAGTGCGAAAGAAGAAAAATAAACAACTATGAAGGTTGTGGTCAATGAAGAAAGTAGACGTGATACCAATTGTAATTGGTGCACTTAGAAGTATCAGCACTCAACTACTAACATGGCTGAAAAAGATTGGTGCAAGTGTAAAGGTAGAACACCTACAAAAATCAGCTTTGCTTGGAACTGCAACAATTCTTTGCAGGGTTCTTGAAGCATGACCAGTAAACAAGTGTCACCTTAGTCTGCTGGCTGTAGACAGCTGACACTTTCCATCATACTCAGCAAAATAAGCTGTGAGTTTTCATATAATAATAATAATCGTCATCGTCATCATCGTTTAACGTCCATTTTTCATGCTAGTATGGGTTGGACGGTTTGACTGAGGTCTGGAGAGCCAGCAGCTGCACCAGGCTCCAATCTGATTTGACAAGGTTTCTACAGCTGGATACCCTTCCTAACGCCAACCACTCTAAGAGTATAGTGAGTGCTTTTTACATGCTACCAGCACAAGAGCCAGTCAGGTGGGCCTGGCATCAATCACATTTGGATGGTGCTTTTTACGTACCACTGGCACAGGAGCCAGTCTGGGGGTACTGGCATCGGCCAGATTTGGTTGGTGCTTTCTGCATGCCACCGGCATGGTAGCCAGTCAGGCAGACCTGGCATCAGCCATATTTGGATGATGCTTTTTATGTGCCACCGGCACGGGAGCCAGTCAGGGGGCACTGGCCACAGCTTCGATATTGGTTATACTTGATTCAACAGATCTTTTCAAGCATATCATATTGCCCAATGTATCAGGAGTATTCTTAACAGGGGCCGGACATACGTGGCTGCAATCTCACTTTTTTTCTGTTGAAATGAAATTTCAGTAAATTTCCATATCTTTGTGCAGCTGAGGATTGCTCTGCATTTTACATTTCATGTAAAGTTCACATTGCTTAAATAAATGGAGTCGCATGAAACGATCGTACTGCATTAGCATTGGATATCCTTGTTGCTTATTTTGATGATATATATATGTATATATATATATATATAGTCCACTCCCCACTCCTTCGGAAAACATTTACCCCACAAATTTCTTTATAATCGTAATCTATGTTATTTGAAAGGTGTTACTATAGAATTTCATTAAAAGATATTCATTTTCCTGAAAGTTATGTAAAAACGGATCATATGAATTTTCCGACAGTCTCCTCACCCTTTCAGAAAAAAGTTGATAAAGGACATGGACAATGATAATAATGATTTTAATAAATAATTAAATAAAATAAAATTTTAAAAGTTTAAAAGACTTTTAGATATTTTACAAAATAGAAACACGTACACACACGCACACACACACATATATATATATACACGCACACACACACACATATAGTCAATTCAAACATGAACAAGCAAGAAAAAACACGAAAAACAACACAAGGACGTGGAATAAGTACAATGTTACTGGAGCTCAGGAAAGGAAAGAAAAGAAAAAGGACTTAACATTTCGATCGGAGATCTTCGTCAGAAATATAGGAAAAGTCCAAAGAAGTGAAGGCAGAGAAAGAAAATCGCCAACGATGCACATGTGGTCACAATTATATATATATATATATATATATATATATAATTTGGTAAGATGATTTGTATTTATCCTTTAGGTATCATACCCATCTTGACCAATAAGGTAAAAGTTATCTCGGGAACCTGTTGAAGGATTTATTATAGAAATGCTTACAGAATATCACTAATTCCTGTCTATGGTTATTTAGGTTATTCTCTGACATAAGTATTTGGTGTGACTCCTCTCAGCAGGGTTCACATTGTAGACAGTTACTTCCCTTGAAACCAGTTGTCTCATCCATTGGCCACTGAATGGTGCATGTTGTAGTGTTGCATTGTGAGAGAATTAAAGCTTATAGCTTTTGGACGGTGCAACCAAAGTCATTAGTTGTATTTTCTTCCTGCTGCGATTTCAAGTGATGTAACAGTAAAAAATAACCACCTCTTGTATATGAATAGGAACGCAAAGAAACTGCCTTTATCTCTTTCTATACAAATATTGTAATTTGCATGCAGTATCAAAATTAAAATGACTTACGGCCATATTTGCAAGTTCTTATCATCCTTTTATTCTTGTATTTGGAGAATGTCTGCCTTCTACATTTCAGCTTTCTTTGTTAGGAGCAAAAGTTCCTAAAAATGGTGACCCTGAAAAACAAATAGACAAGTTTACATTTTACAAGCTTACAGCGAATGAAAAGAAAAACAGACAAGTAGAACTGTTAACTGCTCTAAACAGTCGACATCTAAAAATTTCATTTTTTCACATTCAAACTTTGTTTTGGCGTTCCTTGACATTCCTTTCTTCTCAACGGGTTTTCTGCCTTTATAAAATGAGCAATTTTCCACTTCCTCAATTCCATGGGGAAGCAAAAATATGGTTTTCGCAACTGGAATCCTACTTTATTGCTACCAGTACTCGCCAGATACTGGCCAAACTGCACATCGCATTCTCCAGCTTACCGTCCCCACTCGTTTCGTCTGTTGGAGATTTGCTGACGGATACACCAGATGGGGTGTCCTACGAAGAATTCGAGTCCAAGGTGCTACGCAGAAACTCTCTGTCCGCTGAGAGCAAGTTCTGCTCATTGCTGCAGGATGAATATTTGGGAGACAGAAAATGAACTGAGTTTTTGAGACGGCTACGAGAGCTTGCAGCTGACTCTTACGAGGGTCAGGCCTTTGTTAAACAACTCATTTTTTTTTTCTGGTATGCCACTCAGCATCCAGTCAGCACTGGTACATCTGTTGGACACCACAGCAGACAGGATTCTTGAGTTCTCCAAAAACCTCTCTTTGGATAATATCATCGCCGGTGCCTCCTCTAAAACTTCTTCCATCAAGGCAGATAAACAATCTTCAGAGACCTTGAAAGTGATCCAGGAACACACTCAGCAGGTTTCGCGCCTCTTTAGGGATCGCTCTTGTCTTTCTTCTTCAAGGTCCCGTTTAAGAAACTGGCCTAGACAGCGTTCTTCTTCACGTGACCTCGCACTACCAGCCCCTCCGGTTTGCTGGTACCACAGACGGTTCAAGGATCAAGTTCATCAATGTATACAGCCCTGCTCTTACACTCCTGCAGAAAACAAGCTAGGGAGACCCTGTGCACGTCAGTCGTCTCCCCCATTGAAAATCCTCACTGTGCATTCTTCGTCTGAGACACAAAATCTTCAAAGTCTTTTATGGTAGACACAGGAGCCAATGTTAGCATTTGGCCTCGACGGTATACGTTCACCGATCCTGCTCTCTCAGACATTTCTTTGTTCGCGGTTAACCATTCTGCTATCAGGACTTACGGTCAAATCTCCCTTACTCTCGATTTGTCACTCTGTAAAGTATTTCGGTGGATTTTCGTTATTGCTGACTTACCACATCTAATTTTGGGGGCAGATTTTCTTCACCATTATTCACTCCTGGTGTATGTCAAGGGACGTCGACTTTTGGATAGTACCACTTTCCTCACTGCCTCCGTAGAGGATACTACTGTTCCTGCTGTGAGTCCTTCATTCTTTGTAGCTGTTGCAGGAAACATGTATCTATAGTTACTTGCATCATTTCCCGAATTAATGGATTTGGTATTCAAGCCAGCTCATTCTACTAAGCATTTTATAATGACTAAAGGACCTCCTGTATTTTCCAGACCTCGTTGTTTGTCTCCAGAAAAGCTGCAGATTGCCAGAGCTGAATTCGAGCATATGCTCCAGCTTGGCCTCATTCGTCCTTCCAAGAGCCCATGGGCCATGCCTCTGCACTTAGCAAAGAAAAGCGCCGTCGATTTTCGTCCTTGTGGTGACTTTAATACTGTCACGGTTCCAGATCGCTATCCAATTTCACATTTTCCAGGATTTTACTTCTGCCCTACATGAATGCAAAACTTTTTCCAAAATCAACTTGGTATGCGCATACCATCAAATTCCCATTAACCCGGAAGAAGTAACAACATCTTTCAGAGCATTTGAATTTTTATCCATACCTTTTGGGCTTCGTAACGCAGCAAGCACATTCCAGAGATTTATTGATGCGGTCATTCGTGGCTTACCTTTTGTTTTCGCATATGTGGATGATCTCCTAATTGCCAGCACCATTCAAGATCAACATATCCAGCATTTAACACAGTTGTTCCAACGTTTGCGCTCTTTTGGTGTGAAGATCAATCCGTCCAAGTGTGAGTTTGGATCTTCCAGCTTGGGACACCTCATAGATGCTTCCTTCTAAATTTGAGGCCATCAAACGTTTGTCTTCTTCTGTGTCTTTAAAACAGTTAAGAACATTTCTGGGTCTAATTAATTTCTATAGAAGATTCATTCCCAACTGTGCAAAAAAGTTGTCTCCTTTGACCCAGCTTTTAAAAGGACAGCCAACTAAAAATGCTAATATTTCATTGTCTCCTACTGCTTTGCAAGCTTTCAAAAAGGCCAAAACAGAGCTAGCCAATTCATCCTTTTTGGCTCATCCTGCTCCTGACGCCAGTCTGTCTCTAACAGTTGACGCTTCAGATTTAGCTGTGGGTGCTGTGTTGTAACAAACTGTAAATGGACAAACTCAACCCCTGGCTTACTTTTCTTGTCAGCTGCAACCTGCTGAATTGCGTTACAGCGTTTTCAGCAAAGAATTTTGTGGTGAAGAACATAGCTCACCTTCTCGAGGGTAGGGAGTTCACGGTTTTCACTGATCATAAACTGTTAATGTTTGCACTGTTTACCAAAACTGACCGGTACTCGCCCAGAGAGACCAGGCACTTGGATTATATCTCGCAGTTCATCAGTGACATTCGCCACATTGCGGGCACTGACAACATTCCTGCAGACACCCTGTCTCGCCTCCCAGTTTATTCTTTGTCTCCTGCCTCAATTGATCTGGTCGCTATGGCTGCAGACCAACCTTCCTTGGACTCTTTGGATGTGACTTCTCCACAGTTTTCCTGTTGCAAATTCAAGAACCTGCCTCTTCCATCATCTGAAGGGACCATTCTTTAGGATGTTTCCACCAGGTCACCCTGATCCCTGGTCCCCGATCATTATCGTCGTCCTGTTTTCGAAGCCTTGCACTCGCTATCACATCTAGGCATTGCGACCACAGTTAAGCTTATTTTGGCTCGATTTTTCTGGCCGAATATGCGATGTTCTATTACTGTTTGCTCATACGCCTGTCTACATTGTCAGCGTGCGAAAATACACAGACATGTGTGAGTTCCTTTGGAGCACTTCTAGCTGCCAGATTCCAATTTCCAGCACATTCATATCAACATTGTTGGTCCATGGCCTCTCGGTTGCGGGTTCACATATATCCTGACCTGCATTGACAGATTCTCCAGATGGCCTGAAACCATTCCTCCAGCAGACATTTCTGCAATCTCTGTTGCCAGAGCACTCATTTCAGGTTGGATCTCTTGTTTTGGAGTACCCTCCAGGATTACGACTGATCGTGGTCGCCAGTCTATTTCGTGAACTGTCATGATTGCTCGGAATACAGCATATTCACACCACAAGCTACCACCCCGCTGCGAACGGAATGGTAGAGCGTTTTCATAGGCAGCTAAAAGCCACGATTCATGCTGTTCCTAAACCTCATCATTGGTCAGAGTTCTTTCCTATTGTTCTACTGGGCTGCCGTTCAGCTATCAATGTAGATTTGGGATACTCTTCTGCCGAACTCTTGTATGGCACCATTTTGGCACTACCTGGCCAAATGTTAGCACCCATTGATGTATAGAATGCTGATCCAACTTCACTCAACTTAGATCCTTCTTTGCGGACCTACCTCCAACGTTGACTAGACAGTAGTCTGTATATTCTACGGTTCCTACTGACATATCCACATGGATGCATGTGTTTATCCAGAACGATTCCGCTAAGGGTCCATTGACGCCACCTAATTCTGGTACTTACCGTGTAATTAAGTGCACAGAGAAACTGTTTACTGTGAATATAAACGGAAAAATATAACTGTCTCTGTCAACAGAGTTAAAAAAGCATTCACCAAAACGGACACACCTATCTTTCCACATACATATTCATGCCCACCACCACAAGCACCTACACCTAATAAAACAAATTGCAAAGACACTCTATACCAACCTCAACACGTTCGTGCAGGTCAGTACATTGGCCAAAAAGACTATCAAAAATAATTTTTATATGACTTCCTGCCTTTAACTGTTACGGTGATACTCATGTGTTTTCCAATTTCACATTCTTGTTACAAAAAGAGAAAAAAAAACACACAGAGACATTTATATATATGTCCACACTACACACATACACACTGTTTGCCATGAATCACATACGTCCATACAGTTGTATATATGTCCACAAGCACCACACACACTGTTGTTTTCGTTTTGTATGCCTGTCGCATTTTCTTTTGTTCTCTGTGCATGCAGATTTTTTTCTCAATGTTTCTTTCTTTTTCACATTGTACACATTTCTCTCACTGCTGCCTCTTTGCATTCTCTGCGTTTGTATTCCCTCAACTTTCTACCCACCGTTCTTTAGTTCCGACTTCGAGTCTTGCAAGGAGGCAGGGATGTAGACAGTTACCTCCCTTGAAACCAGTTGTCTCATCCATTGGCCACTGGATGGCGCACGTCGTGGTGTTGCATTGTGGGAGAATTTAATGTGTAGCTTTTGGACGACGCAACCCAAGCGGTCAGATATATTTTCTTCCTGCTGCGTTTCCAAATGATGTAACAGTCAAACATAACCACCTCTTGTATATGAATACAAATGCCTTTATCTCTTTCTGTACAAATACTGTAATTTGCATGCAGTATCAAGATTAAAACGACTTACAGCCGTATTTGCAAATTCTTGTATTTGGAGAATGCCTGCCTTCTACGGTTCAGCTTTGTTAGGAGTGTAGCACTCATAAGAGGCGGAGAGAGAACGTAAGTTCGTTTGCCCGAACATGAGAAATTATTGATTTCTCATTGGTTAAAAATTACTGCCCATATACGAATTATGAACTTCGTTGAAGAAATCTTTCACGGAGTTACGGTTCTATGATTCGTGTATGAGTAGTTATAAAAACCCTGATTTTCGGCAAAATCTCCAGTGATCGTTGGATGTTACTCAAGTCTGCGACACTCACCCTTTTGGGTATAGGCTAATATATATGCCATGTTCAATACTCAAATCCGACAATATTGAATTGTCATGAAACCTTATTAGTTAGAATGAGAAACTAGTTAATGGTAAATTTAAGTTGTAAATTCTCTACGATGAAATGCTTTGTTTCTAAATATCTATAAATGTAAAAATATGTATATAATAAATTAATGTAGAAACTTAATTCCTTTTACTTCTCGTTTCTTTCAACTTGTTGAATTTATTTCTGTATATTAATGAAACTGTATTTTTTTATGTGTAACGGTCAAAAAAATATAATCTATATCTTCAACATACATGCACGAGCGTCTTGTCATGTATACATCATAACATTTACGCAGCCTGAACTAAACTAAGAGTTATGCTTAGTGATAAATACTTATAATTAAGTTATAATTAACGAAATTATCATTATAGCTTTTAATTAATAAACAATAATATTCGTTATAACTTACGAATGAAAACATTATAAATAAAGATATAGTATATCTCACATTTCAACGACCTGTTGTGATAACAAACAACCAACATTAAAAAAACTGGTGTCCGACCCTATATACACATAAAAGGAGCAAAAGTTCTTAAAACATCTACTTCTTCCTATTTCATATGGTTTTGCTTAACTTAGGATTGACCATTTTAACTCCTATTTTGCTTTTTTCCCCTAAGTTGCCATATTAGCTTGCTAAGTGATGTTGCATTTTCCATATTATTGTGTTTGAATGATGAGACCTGGTTATTGTAGCAGAGCTTAAACAGCGTTGCTCAACATCCTATGTAATAGTAAGTTTTATTACGGGTTATTACTGCTCATTTATAGAATTTTCTTTTCCAGACATGAATTATTTGAAGAACATTCTCTATTTCCCCTACAGTTACAGCTGGTCTTGTCTTTTCTATTGCTGCTACCTATGTGGTTATTATCCCTATTACCATTCTGGCAGAACCGTTAGCATGCCAGGCAAAATGCTAAGCGGTACTTCACTCATCTTTATGTACTCAGTTCAAATTTCACTGGGGTCGATAAATTAAGTACCAGTCAAATACCGGGGTCGATGTGAACAACTTACAGTAAATTTTCAGATTAACACCCGCACGATTTTTACTTGGGTTTTAGGGTTGGGGTTAGGATTAGGGACGGAATTCCCTAACTTTAACCCTGACCCTAACACCCTAGTGAAAATCGTGCTGGTGTTAATCTAAAAATTTATCCAACTTACCCCCTCTCCACAAATTTCAGGCTTGTAATAGAAAGAATTATTATTATTATTATTATTGGTTTAGTTTTAGTTTCCTTCTCCATCCCTATTTCTCCCTCTCACACAGTTGGTATTGTCAAGGGGGTAACACACTGTAAGAAAGTTTCTTTTTCCTTTTATTTCCCCAAGCTCTAGAGTAGTATTTTTCAGAATTCATTTATATGTATGTATATATGTTGGACAATGTTCTTCACTGGTTACTCCAACATGGGAACCTCAAACGTTAAAGGTACATGCTACATATATATGTGTGTGTGATCATCATTTAAGGTCCGTTGTCCATGCTGGCTTGGGTTGGACGGTTTGACTGGGCTGGAAGGTTGCACCAGACTCCAGTCTGATTTGGCATGGTTTTCTATGGCTGGGTGCCCTTCCTAATGCCAACAACTTCAAGAGTGTAATGGGTGCTTTTACGTGCCATTAGCACAATACCGGGGTGCATTTACGTGCCACTGGCATGGGTGCCAATTTGTGTGACGCCGGTATCTGCCATGACTGCAATTTTTCTCAGCTTGATGGGTCTTCTTCTCAAGCATGACATAATGCCAAAAGTCTTAGTTATTGCTGCCATGAGGCCCAACACTCAAAAGGAACTCAGCCACTTTACCTCCGTGAGGCCCAATGCTCAAAAGGAACTCAGCCACTTTGCCTCCATCAGGTCCAACATTTGAGAGGAACTCAGCCACTTTACTTTCATCAGGCCTAATGCATGATTTATTCATTTATTTATTAGCAATTCCCAATACATCCTGCTTCTGTTCTCTCCCCCCCCCCATAACCCCCTATTCACACCCCACCAAACCAATCAACCACCAGACCAACCAAACACCTCACCAGTCAAACAGCCTTTATGATTATCTTCTCCCTAGATTCAATCCCTCTCCTCCTCCACCCCGACATAGTGCAGCAGTTTAGCTAACAGACTGAGAGCTGTCATCCCTCTATGGGCAAGCAGTAATGGCAGTAGCAACACTTCATTGAATGAACAGAAGATAGCCTGAACAAGGAAGATGATAACTAGGACAACAACAACACAGATCACATCACACAGAGTTAGCACTGCTGCTGACAACAACTACAACATGTAGTTGTAATAGTGGTAGTGCACTACTAATGAGAATAATAGGTAAAAGTGGTGTAAATAAAACATGATAGTAGTGATACAATGACAACTTACCAAAACAGGCAATAATATACATTAACATGTGACACAGTGTAACTGACATGGTTGGGCTGTCAGCTACTAAACTGGCAACCCCACTAAGTTTGCTTGGTGATGAGGGTGAAATATTGATTTTGGACACCCTGTAGGAAAACAAAACCCAGCAAAGGGCAAAGGAACTCAGAAGAGTCAATGGCCATCCTAGCTTGGTCAGCAGTCTGTCTAGAAGGAACACTCTAATTTAAAAACTAGGGTAGATAGGGCTCCTTAGTCACCTTGGTGACAACCTGACAGTAGCCAATGGCTTCTTCCTTGGGATGAAGGTGGAAGAACCACAAAATGGTCAGATGAGGATAAGGAACATCCAACATCATCTGTTTCTCAATGGAAATTATATGAATGATGTGGATGCTTCATCTGTTATTAAAACCTGAAGAAATTCCATCTTCAGTGCTCCTGAGTCACCAGTCCTGCATCCAGATGGACATTAATATTAATATGCACCGGAGTCTATGCTCTCTGGACAAGAGTGTGATAGGTGACACAAGCCCATAACATTTAAAACAAATTCATTGCAGAAGTATTTTGAAGGCATATTGAAAGTCCTATGGTGACAAGAACAAGCAAAGGGTGTTGTTGGAAGTTCCTAACCAGAGTCTCACACATAGGAGGTACAGAGGGTGATGATTATCGCTTTGTAGAATCTGACGGCTCCTGTAAGATTCATGCCCCCCTTTGTGTAACAAGCAGTCCTATCTAGGTGTAACACTGTTTCTCTGATATTGGAGGTGGATGAGAAAAGGAACCCTAAAAAAAGTGTTGCCTTCAATAAGCTTGGCATTAACTGAAGCTGTCTAGCCATCCAGACTATTGCAGTCAAGATAAAGAAAAGAAGAATAAAACAAGTGTGCTAATCTTTTGTTGTTGGAATTTAAGAACTTTACAAGACAGCACAGTCTAGAACATAAAACAGCACTAATTGTTCAGGAAATCAGCTCCTATAATATTGATATTGCTGCTCTGAGTGAAACCAGGTTTGTGGATACTGGTTAATTTGAAGAAATTGCAAGTGGTTATATATATATATATACATATATATTGTTTTGGAGTGGAAAGCTGGCAAATGAAGCAAGAATTCATGGTGTTGGCTTTGCCATTAAATTGACTCTACTTCACAAATTCCCATCTGTCCTTGAAGCTGCTGATGAACGTCTCATGACATTCTGTATCCCCATAGGTAATTCCTAATCTATGCACATTATCAGCACATATGCACCTACTTTATCAGCATGTGAACAAGAACACAACATCTACTCCAAACTGCAGACAGTTGTCAATAAAATTTCATACTGCGACAAAATCATACTGATTGGCAATTTTAATGCCAGAATAGGCAGCAATCACATAGTGTGGTCAAGAGTAATAGGAAAACATGAAACAGGGATGACAAACGAAAGCTGTTTATAACTGCTGTCTTTTTGTCAACAGTTTGGTTTAACAATCACAAAACAGTGTTTCAGCAGGCAGATAAGTATAAAAGCACCTGGAAGCAAACCCAATCTGGTAACTGACACATGCTTATCTATGTTATGACTAAGAACAAGGATTGCAGTGATTTCACATTCACCAGAACTCACAAAACTCCTGAGTGTAACTTGGGTCACAGAATGGTTTGCAGTAAGGTACTTGTTTGACCATATACAAAGAGGCCACTGAGATCTAGTATACCTCCAAGAATAAACGTCTCTTCTTTAAAAAATCCACAAACAACAAAAAGTTTTGAAATGCTTCTAAATTCAAAGTTTGGGAAAATAGAGGAAAGCAATGGCCCTGAAGTTTTGTGTCACAATATTCATGACAGCATCAAATCATTTGCTGAAGAAGTTCTAGGATTCCTCAAATACAAACACCAAGATTGATTTGATGAGAATGATTCTCAAATTAAACATCTCCTTGAAACTATGCTCAAAAGACACAAGACATGGATCTCGGACAAAAACTCATCATCACTCAGATTCCTATACATCTCCTCTAAGAAAACTACACAGAAAAAACTGCATGAGATGAAAAATCTGTGGGAGAGTAAAAAAAGCTCAAGAATTAGAATAAGCTGCTAACTTTCACAACTTAAGAGCATTGTATGACAAGCTGCAAGGTGTATTTAGTCCAAAACGGGTGGTACAGAACCTATTCTTTCTGACAATTGAACAAAAGTCTTAAGTAGCAAAGATGAAATTTTGAACGCTTTAAATCTGTATTAAATCAAGAATTCTCTACCGGTCCTGAAGTAATCAATGAAATCCTTCAGTGGCCTATAATTGAAGAACTTGCAGAAGGACCTTCCTTGGAAGACATAAGTACTGTTATTAAAAAACTTTCCAATGGTAAAGCTCCTGGACAAGATGGTATTCCCATACAAGTATGGTGGCAGACAACTTGTAAGAAAGCTGTGCAAATTGAGCTGTTTGATCTGGAAAACTGGATCTGTTCCCCAACAGTTCAAAGATGCATCTATAAGACACTTGTACAAAAACAAGGGGAAGAAGAGGGTCTGTTATAATCACAGGAGAATAAGTTTGTAGTGCATAGCAGGAAAATTTCTTGGAAGGATGATCCTTAATCACATCAATAAATATGTAAATAAACAGCATATATCCTGAATCCCAATGTGGCTTTCTGGCTGGGAGAATCACAGCTTACATGACTTTTGTCCTCCAGCAAGTTCAAGAAAAAGCACTGAGCAAAGTACTGACTTGTATGAAGTCTTTGTCAACTTGACCAAGGACTTTGATGTAATGAATTGTGAGGCTCTCTGGAAAATTTTGTCAAAAGTTGGTTTGCCTGATAAAAGGATAAGGGTAATAGTATCCCTGTATAAAGGAATGATGGCAAGAGTGATATACAGCTGTCAATGTTCAGAAGCACTTTTTGTTGCTACTGGAACCAGACAGGGCTGTGTCTTAGCTCCTGTACCTTTTTCCATATTCTTTTCAATGATGCTTCAACATGCTTTCAGGGATTACCATGAAGGTGTAAAATTCTAGTTTCACACAGAAGGAGGTCTACTAAACTTGAAAGGGCAAAGTTTTAGATCAAAGGAAAAGACCAAGGAGGAGATTGTATGTAACTTTCTGTTTGCTGATGACAGTGCTCTGATTTCTCATACATTTGAGGAAATTAAGGAAACAATCAACTGGTTTGCTGCAGCAGCTCATGCATTTGGAAGCATCAAGAAGACTGAAGTTTTATTCCAACAAAAGACTGGGGCAGAACATACACAAGATTCAAATGTGATGATTGACAACAAGCAACTCAAATAGGTCAGGTCATTTAAATATCTTGGAAGTACAGTAAACTTTAAGAGTACTTTTAATGAAATCAATGTTAGAATATCTAAGGCTACAAATGCTTTTGGAAAACTCTCCCATCATTTGTGGGATCACAACAGTGTTAGTCTGAAAACTAAAATAAGTTTATACAAATCTTGTATTTTGAGCACACTTTTGTATGGGACAGAAGCATGGACTCCCTACTACAGACATATAAAGAAACTCAAAACCTTTCACATGTACTGACTGCACAATATCGGCAACATAAAATATCAGATATCAAAATCTTAGAAGAAAGTAATATTTCCAGTATCCAAAGCATGCTACTGAGAATTCAGTGCAGATTGGTAGGGCATGTTCAAATGAAAGATGACCACTTTCCAAAAATTTTTTTGTATGGCCAAAAAGTAGTAAGATACTGCAGTAAAGGAAGACCTGTCCTTGTGTATAAGGATAAGTTTGAAGAGTCACTAAAATCTCTACAGCTTAACTTGACATCTTGGGAAAGTCATTGCCTAGATCAATCTGCATGGTGTAAAATGTGTCATGATGCATTAAAATAATTTGAGTTGAAGAAACAGAACAACAGAAGAATTATATCTGCAATGAATAGACACATTTGCCCAATCCTAGGCAAAATCAAAATCATCAGTGTCCCTTTTGTGGCTTCATAGCATAATCCATACCTGGACTCAAATTACATTCACATATCCATCACAAATAGAGGCAGCTTCTTTCATTCTTTTATTTTTAAAACTTGTTTTCTCTTTTTCTCATTTTTTTCTTTAAATCTTCTCCTTCAAGCACTCATACATTGACATCAACAGAAGTGACCATCATCATTATTGTTATTGGTATTATTGTTGTTATCATTTCTGTTTATATTACCCTCCCCATTAGTTTACCATTGATATTAATGTTTACTGCCTTTCTGTTATTTTCCGTGCCTGTATTTCCAGTATTACTCACATCATCTCCACCTCCATTCTCACCATGTTTACCCTCACTCTTCCCATTGTTGGCTTTGGTCCACTCACGACCACTATTATTATTAGCAACATAACTAAAACATTTCTCACTACCACTATCATTCCTAATATAGTTGTAGGTACTCCTATTATCAATATCATTCTTGCATATTTTATTTTGGTCTAGGTCTGTTATGTTTAGAGTTTCTGATTCCCTTAATCTACAGGTGTTGTATGATGCTATTATTTGTGGAGTAAGTAAATCTCATGGAGTGCCAGTTAAATAACCTCCCATATCTGCTGGACAGAGAAAAATTTCCTTGGCATGCTAGAGGTGATTTGGACCCTAAACGGAGCATTGAATCAGTTAGTTTTCATAGATTTCTCTTTTTAACTCTCCATATTGTACTGTTTATGTTTATTCTCATCTTGGTTGTCTTTATTACTCTCAATGCTATCAAGATCCTTATCTCTACTCTATTTAATTCAAGTATCTCCATGTTTGTACTATATCTATCATTCATGGGAGGGTCATTTGTGTTTGTCTTCAGATGAATCTAAAATCTTAGCCACCAGTTTATCTTTGTTGTTGTGTTCCATTAATGCAATTTACTATTTATAAGGAGTGTCCTATCTACAGTGGCCCCTACCATAAGGTGAATTTTTAAATCTAATTTCTTATCATATCTTTTCCACCTACAATTTAAAATCCCTCCACTCTTACCTCTCTGGTTCATACTTCAGTTAAGTTTTGTTAAGTGATGTGATGTCATTACTTGTACAAGAATTACCATGAGAGATATATTTGATTTTTCCACAATAACTGATCTCCATTAATAACCATGTTGTTATATCCCTCCTGTCTTTTAAAAATGTCTCCATTTGCTGATAGCCTAGATATTCAAGCAAACACCCCCATGGGGAAAAAGTTTGTGATACTTTTCAGATGGTTAAATCCTCAACTTACATTCTTTAGATTTTCATTTTACTTATGGAAAGGGTGATGTGTTCCAGTGCAAAAGTCAAGTGTGGTATCCAGAAAATTAATTCTGTTATACTCAGTTTCTATTGATATCTTAAGTCCTAATCATTTAAAGAATTTTATGAGCTTCTTCCAACACTTCTCTAATATGCATATGTTACAATCATGTACTGCAAAGAGTGTGTCATCCCTGTATGATCTGCCCTCTAGGACAGGAAACTCCGCATCTGTGCATCTTAAAATGCCTACTAGATATGTTACTTGAGCCAACCCACTCGAACCCATGATTATGTCAAAGTTATTAGGTTTTTCTTTTGTCCTCCAGAACTTACCTTCATATTCTAAAGCGGACATTAACCGATTTCCTAGCTTGTATTTTTCTAGCTTCTATTATTGGTCGAAATGGGTATGATGCCTAAGGGATAAATGAAAATTATTTTACCTAATTTTTTATCTATATGTATGCATGTATGTTTTTTTACTTTGTTAAATATTTTGATAATCTTTTAAATTTTTAAAATCTTATTTATTTAATTATTTTTTATCATTATTATTATTGTTGTTGCTGTTGTTTTAGTATTACCTTTCTATATTTTGTAAAATTCTTTTAATCTTTAATTTGCTTTAATGTTAATTTTATAATTTTTAATGTTAGTTTTAAATTTTAATGCACAATCTATTTAATGGTTTAACTTTTTAAAATTCAATTTTGAAGAATCTTGCCTCTTACAATATAGAAACATTTTTCATGGCTCTAGCAGACAAAATGGAAAAGGTGTTGCCCTGGAGGATAGTGAGGGAGATGCACTGGAATAGCCACTCTGACTCTCAAGGTTCCCACTTGTGGACAGCCCCAATAGCAGTGAGCAGAGATATGGTTCAGGGGCCAATAATGCTGGAGTTCTTCACTGTCATAGGCTTGACCATAAACATATCATAGTGACTGATAGTTTGACAGATTGCTTTTCTCAGCCTGATAAGCAGCGGAGTCTGAGCTATTAGCTAATAACACAAACTTACCACTGGAGAAGATGTCACAGCATGTGGCATCGTAGTAGAGGCCTACTGCCATGGAATGGGAAAATTGTCATACGGTGCAGCCTTTTACCAAACCCTCAGTCTAGCCCCACTGGCTTGAGCTGGGAAAGGAATCTTGCAGCATCTAGGCCATGGTTTATGATCTTAAGGGTAGCATGGTGTGGAAGGTAGCTGGCACTATGATGGCATGACAGGGAGAGAGACAACCCCAAATCCTCCCCAACTTCACACTTTTTCTTTCTCCTTTAGACAATCGCAGCATGCAATCTGTCCATATATACATTTGTGTATGTCTATCTATGTGTAGGGATCTAGCTTGACTCTGCCTGAAACTTGAAACCAAATCCATCCGCTTGCTGCTTGTCAAAACAAGCGGAAAATACTCTCTACACTAGATGATTGATGAGGAAACACTCAACCCCTTAGGACCTGTGCTGGTCAAGGAAAGGTCAGTTCTTTGTTTAAGGTTTGACCTATATTACTGACCATAGTCTATATAACAGAGAACAGTTCCTATTTCTTCCTCTTTTGTTTCAGCCAGACCAACAAGCTACACACTCTTTTGTGTCAGCCATGACCAAGGGCAGCACTTGCCTTTCGACTGCAAGAAAGACAATACCACCTTTATCCTTCTTCCTTTCTAGTCAGCACCATACATTCCTTACTCTTTTACTCTCTACTGACAGAAACCTTTTTCTACACTATCAACTACTAGCCAGTGAGCCATCCTTGTTGGTACTATCATTAGAATTGCTACTGTCTCTTTAACATCCTGTCAGGCAAACGAATAAATATATGTAAATAATATTTCTTCCTTCATGGTGTTGATTTTTTGATGTTTACTGGTAATCTAATGCAAGAACCTTTAAGCGTTACATCTACATGCTACATTTAGTAGTGGCCTACATCATATCAACCTGATATCACATCTTTCATCCAGCCCGCTACATAAGTATGCATAAAATATAAATATGAATATAAATATAAGAGAATGGATTAGGCAGAGCAGGAGGATACACATAGATGGAAAGGATTGCCAAAGAGGTCACAGTTGTATGGTAAAAGATTTCCAGACAATGGACATATGAGAACAACAATAAATGAGTGAAGAGTGGATATATAGTCCGTGAGTTTATTTGGCAAGAAAAAAAACATAACTGTCCCAAAATATAACAATATAAATATAAATATATGAATATTCAGAAGAATATGTCCATAAGTAAGTTTGTCTGAAAGAAAAGAAGAGTGGAAGAAAATAATTCTTTTAATTTAATTTAATCTAAATTATATTCAGTCTTCAATTTTATTTAGTTTTAAATAACTGAACTCGATTTCATCTTATTTTAATCTCACATTTCTCCCTCTATCTCTATTTTATATCTAAGCTCACCAAAGTTTTCTCAATCTTCCCTTCATAATGTTGTTACTTCTGATCTTTAATTCATTTTCTAATTTCCCTCACTTTGCATGATAGTGTAAATGACCAAATATTGAAGATTTAAGTTGACCATGTGTGTAAATGGACCTTATAAAATTTCAACACAATATTTGGAGATTAATTAAAGTCACTCGCCACATCAGAGTGGCTGTTCCATGTTACAACTAGTTTAATCCCAGGCATATCTTCCACCAGCTGGTTATCAGTGTAATGCTGCACCCTTTATATACAATATACATTGCTAGCAGGAAGAGCGAATGCCTACCATCTTCTAGTAGACAAGATCATGAGATTAACTCACTTTTGAGCTGGTTGGCTTATCCTCAGTCATGAGCATCTGGTCACCAGAGCAATAGCCAGGATCGCTCCAGCAAACAATATATTCTAAATGAAGTGACCATCAATCACTGATTTGTGACAAGCAAAATAGCTAGTTGTAAAATCTCAAGAAGAGATCGGAGTAGTAACTATACTAACGAGTAAAGTTAATTTACAGAATATCTGACCTAAAAACAATGCAAGTATTTTCATGTGTGATAGTCACTTCCTTAATTTCAGCCATCCTCTGGCCCACTCTATTGTCTCTATTCCTTCATCTCTTCTTTTCTTTCCTTCTCTTCACCTTAGTCTTTCTCTTCCAAATTATTACTGCCCTTCCTCTTTCCTCTTTATCTCTCTTCCACTTGCCTCTCTTCATATCTCCCCCCACCCCACGTCATGCTTGTACCATTCCTTCAGTGTTCTGCTTTGTTATAACCAGAAATAGCTCTGATGAAAATAGCATTAATTTTTTTAGGTTGTTCAGTTTTTCTCAACTAATCAATGAACTGATTGAGTAAACCTATCACTAATGAACATTAAAGAAAATATATGTAATGAGCGTTATTTATACTTTGTTACCTTGTTTTATATATATGTAAGAACGACAGTGCGAACCCAAAAAGAGAAATGGTGACGAATGGAAAACAGGGCTCCTTTATTATAACGCGTCACACGGTCAAACACAAACTATATCAAATGATATAAATATGTTATACTTCGATAACATAGAGATTTCGTAAATGCCAGTAAGGAAGACGATAGAACACAACCGATAGAGATGAATAACAGTAATATTTATTGTAGCATTAAATTGTATGTCTGTGTGTGAGTGTATGTGACATAATAAAACATAATAAAAGATAGGCTGTCGTGTAAAGAAAAGAGTGTGTGTAAGTGATACATGTATGTGTATGCGTGAGATACAGCAGATAGAAAAAGAGTCAGTAACACATATAAGAATTTGCCAGTTCTTAGAGTACACAATAGTAAGAGTCTGTATGTAAGAAGTTGAGGCGTGTGGGACAGAGCGATCACTCGTCGTGATGTTAGGGTTTCCGTGCCGGGCCGGGTTCCTGAATACAGGTGTTCTTCGCAGGCTAGGTTCTTGTCTATTATTTATCGTGGTGAAGATGAATCACACAAACAGAATCGAAGAGAGAAGTTCTACGGTAGTTTGGTTAGCTTGTGTACATAGAAGTCATGTTGACGCTGTCGGGGATGCTGGTAGTTGTAGTGTCGTGTTGACGCTGGTAGTCGTAGTTGTATGAAGCTGTTGATGTCCCTGGAGCTGCTGCTGCTGCTCTGTGTGGTACACGGAACAGGTCTCTAAGAGATCTGAACCGCGACGATTTGGCAGGGATAATTTAGTCTATTTATAGCTGAAATAGGGGCTCCAGGAAAGCATTAGAAGAACCCTATCACGTGACCTTATTAGGGGCTGTGATTGGTCAGTTTGCGTTCTGGCGGGAACGGTACGAGGCAGTTGCCGCTTCAAATAATAATCAGTCACGTGATGGATACAGTAGGCTGCTCTCTACTACGCCCGAACTTGATTATATTTATAACAGTGGGGAAGATGGTTTGTTTGTATATAAAGGCAATAGATGGTTTTGTATATAATGGTGATCGAGGTGTTAATGTTTTGTATATAATGGCGATCATCATCATCGTTTAACATCCGCTTTCCATGCTAGCATGGGTTGGACGATTTGACTGAGGACTGGTGAACCAGATGGCTACACCAGGCTCCAATCTGATTTGGCAGAGTTTCTACAGCTGGATGCCCTTCCTAACGCCAACCACTCCAAGAGTGTAGTGGGTGCCAGTCAGGCAGTACTGGCAACGGCCACGCTCAAAATGGTGCATTTTACATGCCACCTCCACAGGAGCCAGTCCAGTGGCACTGGCAACGATCTTGCTCGAATGTCTTTACACATTCCACTGGCACAAGTGCCAAGAAGGCGACGCTGGGCATAGGTGCCATCACGATTTCGCTATATATATATATATATATATATATATATATATATATATATATATATTACATGGAAAAATGCGAGCATGAAAAGTAATATTCTTAAGATTATAAACCTGGAAAAGTACAGAACAAGTTATTGCACCTGGAAAAGTATAGGACAAGCTACTACTTCTAGTAAAGTAAAGAATAAGAAATTTTTTATCCATGCATGCGCAGGGATTAGAGCCTTCTGGGAGGCCTGCTGGAAGCCCCTTATGTGCATGCGCAATCATCAGCAGCCGCTAAGCTTGACCACCATTCACTCTCTTCACCTTTGCTGCTGACCGAGATACACATATCTTGACCAGCTCCATGTAGCTGGAATTCTGAAGACGCCACCCGATGTTGGCTAACCTGTGAACAATGCCTTCACAATTTGTGATTAAACCGAGTCTGCTGCTTCCACACCAAGGTGACCTGGCTACTGATGGTCCCAAGATGTAACGCTTGTACAAACAAAAAATAAATATTGTTATTTGTTCGGATATTCTTGTTCTGCTATTTTCCTTCTACGTTTATGTAAGGAATTGTGTGGTACCCATCCAGTGCCAACATAACTTACTACAAAACTATAGTAACATAATCTTTAATATTCAAATTTTAATTTTAGCTGCAATATTTTAAGAAAAACTTTCTTATTCTTTACCAGAAGTAATAGCTTGTCCTGTACTTTTCCAGGTTTATAATCTTAAGAATATTACTTTTCATGCTTGCATTTTTCCATGTAATTCATGATTTTTCTAGGCACTGCTGTTATAAGATAATTAATAATGTATCAATTAATAATTTAAGATTTTAACTTATAAAATACTGAAAGATAATATTTCAATTTTTCCATGTAACTGATGATAATATTTCAATTTTTTTATGTTTAATTTAAATATATGTTGTGATTGAATTATTTGATATTACCCATCCACACCAAATTAATGGCAGAGAATATTACCATCTTGTTGGTTGCACCATGGCTCACCAAAAGTTGCAAACAACATGACCCCAAAACCATCAGTTACCAGGTTCACCTTAAGTAACCTAGATTTTGAGTTGGTGATAATAGCAATGACTGCTGCTAATCTAGATCTATCAATTATTAGGTAATCTTCAAGTTTAGGGACGTAAAAAAAAGTAAATAAAAATATACAAGGGAAATAACTTAACGTCTTACTAGTATTATCCGTACTACTCTGAAATGTGTTTTTTTTTTTAGCTGTTTATAAATAAATCACACGTTTTTTGTTGTTTTTCTAAAACAGCATGCGACGGAATTTTTTCTTATAAAAGTTTAGAATGTTTTTTCCTTTTCCAAAATGGAAACGAAATGGTTTGCAGAGTGAGGGTCAGCATTCAGTTCCAGAAATTCACCAACATTATAAACTTCAGAAATGGCAGCCAAAAAATAAACGAATGTTTTTTCTTTTGTGGTTGAATTCAATCACGTGTGTGAATTATTTATAAACAGCTAAAAAAAAACACATTTCAGATCAGTACAGATAATACTAGTAAGACGTTAAGTTATTTTCCTTGTATATTTTTATTTACTTTTTTTACCTCCCTAAACTTGAAGATTACCCAATAATTATTCAATTCAATAAGCATTTCGTCCAGCATACTAACGTTTCTGCCAACTTGCCATGTTAGAATGTAAGTATTCATTTTAGAAATATATTGTTATCTTAACATTATTGCTTGGGGCATTACATCTTACTTCCTCACTCACTGACAATAAATTTTATGACATTTCACTTCATAACTTTTTTCTACTAATTTTTGTTCAATGTGACTAATGATTCTGAATTCCTCATGCATTTTTCTATCATTTAAGCCTAAGAAAAGTATATTTGTATTTTAAAATAAAAATAAAAATATGTTAATTGAATATGAATAGGTGCCTTATTGCCCACCTTTAGATCCCACATATTTTGATGTAACTTTCTTTCTATTGAAACAAATCTCAAACTATTTATGCCAAAGTGTAGCTGAGGAGGTGTCCTCTTTAAAACTGTTAACAGTTTGCAATTTAGTTGAGAACTGAATTAGTGGTGAAGCTTGGAAGCTGCTGCGATTGATGAAATGGTGGACTTAAGAATATATTCAACCACTACTGTGGTTGAATGATATTTATATATATCTATTACTTGTTTTGGCCATGTGGCTGTAGTCATATTGGAGCACCACTGCAGTCTTTCTGATTTCCTCAATCTGGGGTATTTCACATTACCACTCCTGTTAGCCCATTTGGTGTATAAGGGAGTTTGATTCCACTGCCTGGTCTGCACCTCATGCTGGGCTGTTGGTTTATCTGGTATTATGGAGAGGAGTATGTCTAATTCCTTTTTGAAGACATCTACTTCTGCCTTATGTAGATTTCTTAATTTTTGTGGCAGGGCATTGAAGAGCTGTGTCCAAGGGGGAAGTGAAGACACTTTTAAATTGTTCACTGAGAAAAAGGAGGCATTGGGTAGAAGGCAGTGGATTGGGGGACACTATGAATTTATAATATTATTATAGTATTGTATACAAATTATATAATATTACATTAAATATCAAATGATTCATAGTATATATAAATTAGTAAAATATAAAATATTTATTTATACATAAAAATAGGGGTGGGGTGCTGAGGGTATTATGTGGCCATGAGGTAGGCAGTGACCAAAAAAGTTTGAGAATCTCTGTTTTAGGGTTTGTTTTTATGCTTGCCACAGCTCTGTTCTCTCTCTCTCTGCTCTTTCCTTTTCATGAGAGAGTTTGATCTTGCTTTCAATTTCTATGATTGTCTGTACTAAAATAAATTTCTTTCTATCCTTCAGTTGTCTATTCAATTAGTTTGAGATCTTTGATCTGCATCTCATAATGATTTTTCTGTCCCTGGGAGTCTTGTTTGTCGGTATGCTGGCCTTTCTTTCCAGGGTGTATTTAGTGCTTATAGTTTGTACTGTTGACATAAAACAAAGTTTCAAGTCAATGTCTATAAATATAT
>NC_068983.1:89887850-89892563 GCF_001194135.2 Octopus bimaculoides
TATATATAAAGAAAATAAAACAAGGTAGAAAATGCTAAATGACCCGTTGTGGTTGTAATAGTAGTGACTGGAATTGTTCTGAATATATCATTTTTAATATTTGCATGTGTATTATTCTAATAGTGTCATTTGTAGTGGACGCATTCAAAAGGGGTTTATATTTTGTGATAAAATATGGCTCTTTACTAATATGCTGACTACAGGTTGCATCATCCATGAATTTATAGAGGGGTAAAATTCTGAAGGTCAGTTGTTTGTTAATAGCGCAAATGTTGATGTGTTCGCTGAATGCTATTTTTCTGCATTCTTGAATTTGATCTGGGATCTATGTAGAGCCATCCTTTGACGTTTTTTTTTTTTGGTTTGACCTATGTATTGCTCTCGACACCCAAAACAAGTTAATACATATATTAGGTTCTCTGAAGCACATATGAAGTTGCTTTCCACTGTGAAACGTTGTCCCTGTTTGAAGGAGAACTCCAATCCCTCAATTAAGTTTATGCATATACCACAGTTAGGTCTTCCACATTTTTTTACTGATGGCTTCAGTGTTGTTGAACATACTTGGGCTTGTGTTAGGAAACTTTTCATAGATTTGGGTTGTCTTTTGTGCTTTATGATGGTGTGTTTAGAGGATTAAATTCATTCTGTGGTCCCTTTTTTAGTAGGGGAATGTTCTGGAGGATGATGTCGAAGGCAGTCCCCAATTTTTGTTGATAGAAGTTGTCTTTGAAGACAAAGTAGCTATTCTCCAAGATGAATTTTAACCCTTCTATCACAAATTTTTTTTTGATGCAATGTAGGAGTTCGTTGACATAATTCCTTAACCAGAATTGAATTGCCTCTATTCCTAGGCTGTGGGGGATATTAGAATAGAGATTGACTAGGATACTAGTAGGGTGTTTTTGTTTATTGTTTTAGGGAGGTGATTGAGCATATCTAGGTCGTCCCTTATGTAGCTTTTGATATGCTTGAGGAATGGTTTTAAGAGGGTGTCTAAAAAGTTACTGAGGTGGTGAGTTTTCCATGTGGGACCTATTATTACAGGTCTTAATTTGAGGTCATGAGAAGTAGGGACCTTGATTATTATGTCTGTGGTTATCCTGCATGCATTACTTATTTTCTCATGTTTGTGTATCTTAGGAATACCATAGAATTGACTGGGTTTACTTTTGAAGTTGGTCATATAATCGTATTCTGCCCTTCTCTGTGTAGGTTTAACATGGATTTTAGGTTTCTCATTATTTTCTGCTGACAGTAGTGTTGGACCTTTTCATAATATGTTGTGTCTTCTAATATGGATAGTACTAGAGTTATATAGTATACCGTGTCCATTAAGACAACTGCACTCCCTTTATCAGTCTCTTTGATTGTTATTGTTTTATCATTTTTTAATTTGTTCAGCTCAGCCCATTCTTTTTTGCTAAAGTTTGGCTTGTATTTTTGTTTGTGTATATGTTGATATGGGTAATTTGTAATGTATTCACAGACATGGTCAAGAATTTTGTTCTTACCTTTTGAAGGGGTGTAGTTACTTCTATTTTGGACTAACGATTCGTCCTTGTTGTATTTGTCGTATAGTTCCTCAACGAGTCATAATTTTCTACAGAATTCCGCAATGTCTTCTTTCATTTTGATGTAGTTGAGGCGTTGGGGGAGGGGGTAAACTCGAGCCCTTCGGAGATATGTTGATTTGGTTTAGTTAGATTGATGATTTTTATCACTTTTGGTTCCTCCTGTCTGTCTGGTGCTATCTCGTATCTTTGTGTTTGCATATTGGGTTTAAAAAATTATTGAGGTGTTATATAGTTGTTGCTTGTTGTTGTGGAGTGCCCTGTTGTGATTTATGGTGCCAGTTCTTGGAAGGGTATTGAAAGGTGTGTCCCTCTATCCCATGTTCGGATGTGATGTTTTAGGAGGCTGTCATTGGTAATTATTATGTGTGGTACAGGTTTGTTGTGTGTGGTTGTTTAGTAGATCGTTGAAATGAAAATTTCGTTGGTGACTCCTTATGGCGGGGAGGTTGCAATGTCTATCCTGCGGGTAGTGATTTTTCATTTTCCTGTTTGAAGTTGAGGTACACCCGATGTTGTTTCACTGGTGGGTTTCAAAGTTAGGGTCAGGTCTTGTATTCTGTTTTTGGTAGAGGTGATGGTTCCATTTTTTAGATGGGTATGAATCTGTGTTTGAGTGTTGTTTTGATTTTCTTATTTTTAGGAAAGGGTTGTTGGAAGCGTATTCTGTTTGAAAGATAGTTTCATAGTTTGAGAACCAAGTGGTGCTTTTTTCCCAGCGTTGGAGGGATGTCAATTCTTTATTACAATCCTCTTTCCATAGATTGAAGATCTTCTCTAGGTCAGAGACTTGAGTCATTTTGTTGATTTCTTAGTTGATCTCTTCATTGATGGATTTTACTTTCTTTTCATTTGTCTGAGCCCACAGTTTTAGAAGTTCTATTTCTATCTTCATTTTTTTCAGTGCCATTCTTTCCCTGAGACGTCTTTGTGCCTCAGGTTCATCTGTAATGGCTTTGGTTTGGAGTTTGCGTGGGAGAATTAACGGTGTCAGATCGAGAAATATTTCATATATATCTGCTTTGCTGTTGTTTTGGATCATCTTCCAAAAGGCAAACTTTCTATCTCTGAGTGATTTGTTCCATCGTGATACTATGTGGTGTTTCATTTGGTACGTTGTTAGTGTATTGATCCCATATGCTGCCTCATTTGGCGGTCCTTACCATAAAACCCCATGTAATTTATGCACTTTTTTCCGCAAAAATAAAAATAAACTTTAGGAGGTGGGTAAATTACATGAGTAGATTGTTTCTAGAATGTTTTTTGAAATTTTTTTGTTGTAAAAAGACATACAAAGCGTAAACATTCAGACTGGAAGTTGACTCATTTAATGTCAGAATAGGTTTTTACAGAACAAATAATGGCTTAAATATAATGAAGTTGACTTTTATATATGCTGGACGGTATAATGCTTACTTTTTCTGTATAAATTTACTAAAACCATTAAATGGTTAACTACTTTTTGAAGTCTGACATTCATGCTGGTAAACACGGTCCAGACTATATTGTACATTACTTGGAGTTTCTACCTATTGCAATGGAGCACCATTGACATACGTATTGATATAGATATTCCTGACTGAAAAAATGTAATGATATGGATAATCTTCATTGTATGCTTTTATTTTTGTCTGTTTATTACTAGGCACAGTTTAAAATTTGTTGTACTGTTTATGCCAATTTCAAACATTGGCTTCATTAACATTAAAATGCCTTCTGGCAGCTCTATTGCCACATTTAAATGCATATTCAACATATTTAATTTCTTCTTCGTGATTATTCATAAGTTCTGCCTAAACTGTCAATAATGATAATGACAAATTTGCTCAACATTTTATAAGTGTGAAAGGGATTAAAATTTTGATACTCCATATCAAAGGTTCTGACAAGAATAGTTAGAAAATAATTCTGTTTACATAATCAGTTTGATCAGTCACTTTCCTCTGTTGGTTGAGTAAAGTGTCATCCAAGCTAATGTTTATGGGTAATTAAACTTAATTTGCAACACCTGTGTGTATTTATCAGCTTTGTTTACTCTGGTAATTCTAATCAACAACTTTTCCTGTGATCGTGATTTGAGTATGCTAAAGATCGGACATAATCTCTTGTGGGAAAGAAATGTAAAATAAAGTTTATTATAAACAACACAAACAATTTGTAATTTGATAGCTTTCAATGTGATACCTGTTAAACAGAAATTATTTTTATTTAATGAAAATTTAATAAAATCTAATCATAAGTAAGTGAAATACAACTAAATACAACTAAATTGAAAACCTTTTTCCCCTGGGTATATCGGCAATTCTGAAAACTTTTGGGTGCGAATTTACACGAGTAGAAGCTTTTCTTAACAATTTTTATCCTGAAAAATCACCTGCGTAAATTACACAGATATGCAAATTACATAGGTTTTTACAGTATACACACACACACACACACACACACATACACACACACACATACACACACATATTCATATATATATATATATATATATCATCATCATCATCATCGTTTAACACCTGCTTTCCCTGCTAGCATGGGTTGGACAGTTTGACTGAGGACTGGCAAGCCAGAAGGCTGTACCAGGTTCCAATCTGATCTAGCAAAGTTTCTACAGCTGGATGCCGTTCGTAACACCAACCACTCCGAGAGTGTAGTGGGTGCCTTTTATGTGCCACTGGCATGAGGGCCAGTCAGACAGTACTGGCATCAACCATGCTTGAATGCTGCTTTTTATGTGCCACTGACATGGTAGCCAGTCAGGCAGCACTGGCTATAGCCACTCTCGACTCTCGAACAGTGCTTTTTATGTGCCACCGGCTATATATATGTATATATATATATATAGATAGATAGATAGATAGATAGATAGATAGATAGATAGACAGACAGACAGACAGACAGACAGACAGACAGACAGGTAGATATTATATATTAATACACATAATGGGTACAAATACAAAATCATACACATGTACTGATTTAGATGAGTATAACAAGTTTAAGCATGTATAATTTTACAAGTATGTGCATAGCACGACTGTGTGGTAAGAAGCTTGCTTCTCAACCACATGGTTCCAGGTTCAGTCTCACTGCGAAACTGAAAGAAGCCTGTCGTGTGTATATATATATATAT
>NC_068983.1:89892785-89894056 GCF_001194135.2 Octopus bimaculoides
TGGTGTGTTTATATCCCAGTAACTTAGTGGTTCAGCAAAAAACTTTGAAAGAATTAGGCTTACAAAGAATAAGTCCTGGGGTCAATTTCTTTGACTAAAAAAAATCCTTTAAGGTGGTGCTCCAACATGGCTGCAGTCAAATGACTGAAACAAGTAAATGAATAAAAAAAATATAAACATACTCTCATATACAAGTACATACACACATACATAAACACACATACATGCATATATATATATATATATATATATATATGTATATATAAAAGGCAGTATGTGTGTGTGTGTGTACGTGAATGTAATTTATGCATGTCCACAAATTAGTGGGAGAGGGAAACAGAAAGCTTGCCAGCATCTAACAAAAAAAAGTAAAGAAAAAGTGGGAGAGGGAGACAGAGAGCGTCTAACGAAAGAAAAAGTGGGGAAGGGGAGTAAGTAAGACAGTGTCAGCGTTCATGAAAAATGAAAATGTAAAATGCTTTTTTTTTCTTAAACATAAGATATAGTTTCAAATATAGGATGTTTTTGAAAGACTATATCTTACAATGAAATTATATATACTTTCTTACACAACAATTAAAATATATTTATTTTAAATCATTTATTTATTTTAAGTCGTTCATCTTTCTCCCCCAACTCACTTTCACACACACGCACATATACTACTTTGGGAGCGACAGAGTTTTGTTTATATTTCACGCCGAAGAAAAAAGTTTATTGACAATCCCTTTATTTAGCAACAATGAAACAAAGAGGTATGTAACAATTTGTCAGTGAATTACACAATATAAATGGGTAAAATTTCCGAGGCTTCCACCACACCAAACCCGTTTTTCGGACCACAAAAAGGGTTTGGTAATTTTTCAGAATAACACCCGCACGATTTACACTAGGGTGTTAGGGTTAGGGTTAAGGTTAGGGTTAGGGTTTAGGGTTAGAGTTAACCTAGAAGGGACAGGCTCCTTATTTTTTTGGTTAAGGCTGTTGGTAAGTTTTCCTAAGTTACTTCAATCTAGATCCCCAATGCAAACCTTCAGATCAACCTTCTCCTATGCAGATCTCTAATGCAATTTTTTAAAAAACAGTCAACGAGAGGAAATAACCAATAAACTGATTCCTTATGAGATTTCCCAATCAAATTGCCAGCAAACCATTTTCAGCAGATTTTGCTCAAATCTGATGTCGATGTTACTTATTTTGGTTTGAAATATAGCACTTGATCACTTAATAATGCTAGCTTAATCCCGGGCTATACTGCTAGCATATATATA
>NC_068983.1:89894262-89900865 GCF_001194135.2 Octopus bimaculoides
ACTACACTCTCTGAGTGGTTGGCGTTAGGAAGGGCATCCAGCTGTAGAAACTCTGCCAAATCAGACTGGAGCCTGGTGTTGCCATCCGGTTTCACCAGTCCTCAGTCAAATCGTCCAACCCATGCTAGCATGGAAAGCGGACGTTAAACGATGATGATGATGATGATGATTACAGCTGACCTTACCAGTCAATTTTGCGCTAGGGATTCAACAGAGTGTTAGTCTGATTATGTAACTGTTATGGTGAGAATCATGACACCCCCTGTGAGAATGGACTAGCTGAACTTGTATAAGTGGCAGCATATTTGGCTGAAGGAGAGATGAGAAATCAAAGGAAGTTGAATGGTGTCACAGAAAATTGTTGAGAAGGTGTTATAGTTCGTTGAGAGTTGTTTTGGATTGGTTGCAGTTATTGACAGAATATTTGGAAATACATCAAGTGGAGACAGTTGGTGTCTACCCCATTCCATGGTATTATATATTACCCTGTTATAAGACCACATTATAAAAGTGACATACAGTGCCATGATACAAAAGTGGCAATGAGGATATCCAGTTATAAAAGTGGCAACGAGTGATTTGAAGCTTACGTTGGTAATTAACAATTTTTTATGATACAAAAAATTTGTTAATTATAGAAAACCTATTAGCTGACATATTACAGTTGCAAAAGCAACAGGAGCTGCACCAACAACTACAAAAGCAACAGGAGCTGCACCAACAACTACAACAGCAACAACTGCAACACAATCAGTTGCTGGAACTGATGTTGAAGCTGGGAAACACGGCAAGTTCATTTTTGCCAGACAGCATAACGAATGCTATAACAGAGTTTAGTTATAACCCAGAAGAAGGTATAATGTTTTTGGCTTACTTCAGAAGAAGGAAACAATTGAATTGCTTTCCAAAATGTTCAGCTATAAGAGTTCCCGGATCTTTTTTAAAACGGGGGCCACATTTTTCATTAATGTTTTACGTAGTGTTTTTGGTACCGAAAGACTTTCAAACTTCGTATACTTATCTATTTTGTGTTATAGAACAGAAAAATATTTTTGTATTCGAATTTATTTCATGTAAAAAATTGTCTTATTTCGATAATTTCAACCAATCACTGACAAGTATTCAGTTGTTTATATTTACTCCTTTGGCTGATTAAGCCATAGCTTCATTTTATTTGCTTTTTTCATTTTAAATTTGCTTTTTTCATTTTCTTTTTTTTTTCTTCGTTTTATTTGCTTTTTACTTTTTAAATTTGCTGTTTTACCCTAACCTTAGCCCTAACCCTATCACCGATAGAATTGTTTCAGAATCGTTTGTTTATGTAGTCAGCACTTAATGTATATCGGCTGAATGGACGTCAGTGATTGGTTGAAATTACAGAAATACGACAACTTTAACATGGAATAACTTAGGGATTTCTTTTTTTTTTTAAGAAGACTAAGAGAAAAAGATGTTTTATATGACACATTCCAAGTTTCAAAGTGTTTCGTTAATGAAAAATGTGGCCCCCGTTTTAAAAAAGATCCGAGTTCCCTGTTTAGCACTCACTGGGAGTGTTTGAACTTAATAAAAGAAGAGGACAAAGATTTTTTCAGTTATGCCAGAAGCGTGAATAAAATGTAAAAAAAAATTAAACTAAAGGAATTATCTCTGGACATGTCTAAATGCCTCATCTTTGTGTAAGGTTTGATAGCAAGTAAAGATTCAGAAATACATGCATGTATTCTTACAAAACTAGAACAGGCGGACCAGAATTTAATCCTATAGGTAATAGCAGAGGAGTATCTAAGAATTATCAGCTTGCAACAGGACATAGAGAAAATTGAAGGAAAAAATTTCTCTCAAGTACAGAGATGTCAACCAGGAATAAATAAAAGAAAAAGAATGTTACGACCAAATCCATGCTATGGGTGTGGAGGTATTCATTTTAAGAAAGACTGTCCATTTAAAACTCTGAAATATTTTAGTTGTCAAAAAATAGGACATAAAAGCTCACACTATATAGCAAAGCAAAAAAGGTCGGAAAAAAATTCTTCCAAAAAGGTTTGTTCAACAGAAAGTCGTGTCAACACCTAAAAAAGAAAGTATGTGTATGTAAAAATAAACGATGCGAATGTGAAACTACACAGGTAGTAACAATTGTTGATACTGGCACATAGAAGAAAAGTGGGAAACCTACATTAAAGAAAACATCGAAAAGTGTGTGAAGCATTACAGGCGAAAGATTACACTTCTTAGGCAAAAATGATAAGTGACAATACATTTTGTGGTAAAACCTGTAAAGCAAAAGTGTTTGTGTTAGAAAATGCAACAAACTTGTTCAGTACTGACTGGATGGAGTTGTTTGATTTGTGGAACCTCCCCATAAATCTGTTCTGTAAAAACCTAAATGATTTTTCCTTCAGTAAGAATAAGCCGTCAGATAAATTGAAGAAAAAATTTTTAAATGCTTTACCTGAAGTGTCGTCAGATAAATTAGGTTTCTGAACTAAGACTGAGGCATGTTTCCAAATTGTGGAAAACACAATACCAGTGTACAAACCAAAAAGAATGGTACCTTTTGCTGTAATAAAACATGTTGATGAAGAATTAGACAGATTAGAGAAAATTGGAGTAATCCAAATGGTGGAATATGCAAAATGGGCAGCTCCAACAGTGTGTATTAAAAAAAAGAAAACAAAATCAGGGTGTGTGCCAATTTTTCCACTGGCTTGAATGAATATCTGAAAACATGTCACTATCTGCTACCTACTCTGGAGGATATTTTTACGAAGTTAGACAGGGGCAAGGTATTTTCAAAACTGGATCTCTCCGATGTGTGCCTATAAATTACCTAAGAGTGAATACGCATAAAGGACTACATAAATATAACAGATTACCATTTAGTCTAAAGGTCGCACCTGCAATTTTTCAATAGATTACGGATGCAATGTTAGCAAACTGTGAATTTGCAATTCCATACCTGGATGATATATTATTTAAAAGGGAATCTCGTGATCAGCATGTCGAGCATGTAAAATGTGTTTTTCAAAAAATAAGAGATTACAGTTTCACACTGAGTGAGGGAAAATGTGAATTATTCTTACCTAAATTTAAGCATTTAAGACAAATTATAGGCAGGAATGGATGACAACCAGACCCATCGAGGGCAGAGGCAATTAAGAATAGGCCTCCTACTAATATAATGACCGTACAAGCTTTTCTAGGTCTAGCAAATTATTATCAAAATTATATACCAAATATGTATGAGATGAGAGCTCCATTAAATCATTTCTTAAAAATATGTAAAGTGGAATTGGGTCAAATAATTGTCAAAAGGTATGTGACAATATTAAAAAAATATTAATATCAGATTTGTCGCTGGCTCATTTCGATCCTGCAGCAGAGATTGTAGCTTCAGACACATCTGTATACAGCATAGGAGCAGTAATGCTTTGCAAATATAAAGACAGTAATATCAAGGTGGTGGTTCATGCCTCAAGTTCTCTGATAGTGGCAGAGAAAAAAACTATAGTCAAATAGAGAAAGAAGCTCTAGATTTTTGCACAGTAGAAGTTTTAGGCGACAAACTGATCACCAACAATTATTATCAACTTTTGGTTCGCAAAACGGAAATCCTACTCATACTGCAAATAGGTTACAACACTGGGGTATGATATTGTTGAATTACAACTTTAAGATGGAGTATATTCCATCCAAGAAGTTAGACCATGTGGATTGTTTATCAAAGTTAATTCCAAAAAATACAGAACTATTCAAAGATACCATGATTGTCACATTGTGAGTGGAAAATGAAATAAAAACATTTTGTGTAAGGACATTTGGGAGCTGCAAGTAACTGTTCAAGATATAAAATTAAAATTGGAGAATTGGAGAATGACAAATTCATTGCAAAGATGAAAGAAATGTTGAAGGTGAAAGAAAATGAAAATATACATAACACAAATGCGTACCATTTTTCTCTGTGTGATAATGTGCTAATGTACGCACAAAGAGTATATTAAATGAATTTTATATGGGACACCCAGGGACTATAGGAATGAAATCAGTAATGAGGAGTTATGTGTATTGGCCTACTATAGACCATGATATTGAACAATTGGTGAAATCCTGTAGAGGTTGTGCTCTCACAGCAAAGTCACCACTGGCGAAATTCCAATCAAGGCCTAAGACAGACAGTCTTACATATAGATTTTTCTAGACCAGTAAATGATGCATATTATCTGATCATAGTAGACAGCTATAGACAAGTGGCTGGAGATATGTAAATGCAGTCAACCAACCTTAATGGTAACAATAAGGTTCTATAGATGGAATTACGGTGGTGTGTGTTCTACATCGAGTCACCATTATAGATTGTGGACCGTGGTGCGTGTTCTACGTCAGGTCACCATTATACATAGTGGTTCGTGGTGTGTGTTCTATGTTGGGTCACCAACTTTAGATGGTCATGGTGAAGCATGGTGAAACCATCTAACGACTCTGTTTAGAAGGTTGGAATAATACATATAATATACCAGTTGGAAAAGAGAGAAAGACGCAACCGAGTAGAAGGTTTAGAGAGAACATTTATTGATATGTTAATGTCATTTTATAGGAGACAAAAATAGATGATAAAAGGAAGATATTTCTGTAGTAAAAAGGTGAAATTAGAAAGAACGGTTGGTCATTGAAGTAAAATGAAAGCTGGTACTGAACTACAGAAAGGAATGCGTGTTCTAAGTCGGGTCACCATTATAGAAGGAATTGTGGTGTGTGTTCGTATCATGTCAGGGTCACCAATGGTTTCACAACACTTCACCTCAACCATCTATAGTTCCTTCACGAACATTTTGCATGATACGGTGTCCTAGACACCATAGTATTGGATAACGGAATGCAGTTTTTGGGGTACGAATTAAAAAATTTCTGTGAGAGGTATGCAGTCAATTACATCTCTACCCTGCTGTACCACCCAAGATTAAATGGGTACACTGAAAGGTTCGTAGTCACATTTAAGCAAGCACTAAAAAAATCAGGAAATAAATTAGGCAATGATGCAGCACTAACTCAATTCTTAAAGGTTTACAGGGTAACAGCTTACCTAAACACCTGTTCAGGCAAGGTGCCCGCAAAGCTACTGTTTGCCTAGAAGATAAAATCAATTTTAGATAAATTGTTACCTACAAAAAAAAAAAACTTACAGGGAAAACCCAAGATACACAACAAAATATTTTAATGTGGGAGATAAAGTTCATTTCAAAATATATAAGAATGGAAGACAAGGATGGTATAGTGATGAAAAGAAAAGGCAGTATGATGTACATAATAAAAAGTCAGATAGGAGAGCACAAATGACATTCGAACTAGTTGAATACTTGACATACCAAAGAAAGAGAAGAAATACCAACGGAAGTGTGTTATGACTTGTTTAATGTTCCAACACCAAAAGAGGTTGAACCTAGGCGAACCAGCAATAGAAAACATAAACAAATAGAACAAGTTGAAATAGTCCCTAAGTGAGAGAAGTATTAAAACTTCCCAGGAAATTAAAATCTCAAAATAGGGAGAGGTGATGCTAAAAGATAGAATAAAATTAAATAAAAAAGTTGTCAGAAGTCAAATCTCAAAATGGCAAGAATCATGACACCCCCTGTGATAATGGACCAGCGGAACTCATATAAGTAACAGCGTGTTTGACTGAGGGAGAGATGAGAAATTGCAGGAAGTTGAAATGTGTCATTCATAAGTTCAGTGAGTCACAGAAAATTGTTGAGAAGTTGTTATAGTTCGTTGAGAGTTGTTTTGGATTGGTTACAGTTGTTGGCAGAGTATTTGGGAAAATATCAAGTGGAGACAGTTGATGTCAACCCCGTTCTGTGGTACAATATATCACATGGGATTAGCACACGACCAGAGCTTGCCTTAGGAGGTGCAGGGCCCAATTGGGAACAATTTTGGTGGGCCCCAGGTTCCCAGTCAACTTGCACCAAGGTCTATAAAATCATAAAAATATAAAAATCCAGCCGTTGAAACTATGCCACTGTGCGGTGCCATGTAAAAACACTCAGTCCATGCTGTGAAGTGGTGGTGTTAGGAAGGGCATCCCGCCACAAAAAACATGCTAAACTAGATGGGTGCCAGACGTAGCCCCTGGCTTGTTGGCCCCTGTCGAACCATCCAATCCATGCCAGCATGGAAAACATGTTAAATGATGATGAGGATGATGATATGCATATATATACATACACTTATTATGTATATATTTATGTGTGTGTCATCATCATCATCATCATCATCGTTTAACGTCTGCTTTCCATGCTAGCAAGGGTTGGACGATTTGACTGAGGACTGGTGAAACCGGATGGCAACACCAGGCTCCAGTCTAATTTGGCAGAGTTTCTACAGCTGGATGCCCTTCCTAACGCCAACCACTCAGAGAGTGTAGTGGGTGCTTTTACGTGTCACCCGCACGAAAACGGCCACGCTCGAAATGGTGTCTTTTATGTGCCACCCGCACAAGCCAGTCCAGGGGCACTGGCAACGATCTTACTTGGCTTGCCGGGTCTTCTCACGCACAGCACATTTCCAAAGGTCTCGGTCAGTAGTCATCGCCTCGGTGAG
>NC_068983.1:89904286-89905724 GCF_001194135.2 Octopus bimaculoides
ATCGTAGATTTTAAATATTTGAGAGACAACAATGCATAAATCGTAATTTTTAAAAGAGCAATGAAATCTAGGTGAATAGAATATATACGTAGCATGAATTTAGGAAGCTTAGAAAATGAATAAGTATGAATTTAAGACAAAAACTGAATTCAATTGAATTTCATATATATGTGTGTGTGTGTGTGTGTGTGTGTGTGTGTGTGGTAACTTTCTGAAACATGGATAATTTGTTAATAAAATTTTTCTACATATATATCTCAGATGGTGTAAATTACAATTATATTGGAATTTGTTGTGTAAAGCATTTTTCTCTCTCTTTTGGTCCTCAACATGGTTGTTTAGTATGCTAGAAATAGCAGTTATTAGGCATAAAAAGCAGCCACTATTCTGATCTCCTAATACACCACAAAGGGGAAAAAGTCCTTTGCAGTATACTAGGAGCCAAGATTAGTTGATAGTGCATGAAAAAAAACAAGGAAAGAATCTCTGAGGTGAGGGAGGATTCCGAGCCCTCCCCCTTTTGATTTCGGAGGAAAAAGTCATTTGTGGTATATTAGGAGATGAGATTAGTTGATAGCACAAGAAAAAAGAAAACTGAAGAAAAGACATTATTTCTCATTGAAATCGAGTTAGGTGTTGTTAAACTATAAATTTAAACTACATCTAAACTACGTGTTTTAATAATATTCAGGCAAAAATCAGAAAGAAATTTAACAAGACCCCAAAGAAACTTTTATTTGTTGCATGTTGTTGTGCTAAAAGAGATATACATGAAATGCAAGTTAATAATAATTATTAATTAGAATTTTTCGGAAGCTGGTTATATACTTACCGATTATTTTTTCTAGAAGCTCTGTTGTAAGACACAGTACTGTCTGTGTGGCAAGAACTTTGTTTCTTAGCTATATGTTTCTGGATTTGGCATCAGTGTGTGACACCAAATGTCTCCTACCATAGCCCCATGTGTGTAAGTGTGTGTGTGTGTGTGTGTGTTTGTGTGTGTGTCTGTGTGTACGTGTGCACGTGTATGTGTGGCTGTGTGTGTGTGTGTGTGTGTGTGTGCGCTTGTATGTTTGTGCTTGTCCAAAACCTGAATGGGTGCCATTGCAAAGAGATTTTCTCTTTTGAATAGACAAGAAATTTTATCTCACTTCCCCCATCTTTCTCTCTCTCACTATACACACACACAAACATGCGCACGCATGTGTGTATGTATACAATTCTCTACAAAATAAAAATACATATACATACAATCATATACATAAATACAAAAACCTCAAGCAACCCACTATCAAAAATAATTGAACTTTTAACCATTGTAGCCAAAATACTGAGTACTGAATTCTTTTACACATACATATCCATTGAGCCTTTTGCTTTTATCATAAAAAATTTTTTTGCTTTCTTTAATACATACACACACACACATACATACATA
>NC_068983.1:89905769-89908253 GCF_001194135.2 Octopus bimaculoides
ATATATATAGACTAGCTCTTGTGCTGGTGGCACACAATAAGCACCATTCATGCATGGGTTGTTACCAGTGCCCCCTGACTGGCTCCCTGTGCTAGTGGCACGTAAAAAGCACCATCTGAACGTGGCCGACGCCAGTGTCACCTGACAGGCTCCCATGCCAGTGGCACTGGCATCTCAGTCCCGAGTCAAACCATCCAACCCATGCCAGTATGGAAAACGGACGTTAAAAGATGATGTTGATGATATATATATATATAAATATATATAGTTTCCCCAAAATTAAACATAAACAAATATATATATATATATATATATACATACATGCACATACACACATACATTGGACTCAAAATAACAATTGAGACCATCATCATCATAATAAATTTACCAGACATCATGCTAAACTTGGGCTCCGGTTCATATATGCCCTATCACAAACCAAATGAGAGGCTGTCCCACATTAACACAGCCTCCTGCTACCCACCTATCATGCTCAGGAGCCTGATTAAGGATGTCAGCAAGAAGATCTAAAAACTTCTTCTTGAATCAAGAAATTTTTGACTCTGCAGCCTCCTATTACAACAAGGCCTAGGTGTTCAGAGGGTTTCAGGACTGCATCTCCTATATGCCAGGCCAGCTGAGGAAAGGAAGAACTCTGTGAAGGTCATTTGGTTTGCCCTACTCTTCTCTCTCAATGTTAAAACTTGTGTGGGAAGGATTCTCCTAGGTTAGTGGACAAGCACTTCACACAGACACACAGGTACAAAAGTTTATTCAATAGGCACAGCCTAAGGCTCTCCATTAGTTTTGCTCTCAACATTAAAAATTGTTAGTGAACTCCCCTAAAACGCGGGCAGAGGCTAGTTGCTCATGCAGGGAGTACAATGATTTCCCAGTGGGAGGCCAATGTGAGGCTAAGGGAGTCATATATGAGGCTATGGTCGTATTCAGCCCTAACAACCAAAATAATACCAGCAGCAGATACCAACATTAGCAACTGCAACTGCAGCACCAACACCAATACTATGGCTGGAGATAACAGCTATGCCAGCAGCAGTGGAACTACCAGTCCCACACCCAGAAATAACAACACCAACAACAGCTCCAACACCACTGGCAACAGCAGTACAACACCAATACCGCAGCTGAGGATGACTACTATGCCAATAACAGCAGCAACAGTGGAATCACTAGACCCCTGCCCTGTAATAACAATATCAATGGTAGCGACAGCACCTCCAACAACAGCAACATCAGGCCTGGGGCCAATGGAAGAAACACCAAAGGCAATAAGACAACCAGCACTCAAGTTCGGAGATACATTGGTCCAGCTGGAACTGCCTTTAAGCAATGCCTATACAACCATAGGTCCACTTTTAGGATTCTGGAAAGATGTTACATCACATCCCTGGCCACTCATGTGCTGTACTTTAAGGATGAATGTACTCCACATGCAATTAAATGGACGCTCATAGAGCAACTGGGTCCTATATAAATAGGAGAGGATGATGTAAGCTTTGCATAGCAGAGTGAGTAAGAATCCTTAAAGACTCGCAGGACTTGGAAACACTTTTAAGCTCCAGAAATGAGATCTATAGCTCTTGTCTGCATCTTAAATGCTGCCTGTTGCAGGTGTTCATTGATTAGGGCTATAAAAAATATTGTGAAATGGAACCAACCTAAGGGTGAAGATTCCCCATTCGTTGTTTAGAACCATAAAAATTTGCTGACTGATCTAAGGGCGATAACCTATGCCATTTAAGGTTCAGACAGTATCTTTTGTTTGCAAAAATAACTGACTTTAATGTTTTTATATCTCCTGTTTGAAAAGAGGTTATATGTCCGCAACTATTGGAGCCTGTTAAACCATCTATAAGACTAAGCATGTAGATGTATGTATTATATTATTAAATACTTATATTAATATATACTAGCAGGACCCGTGAATATTTCATGGAATTAATGGTAAATCTATTGGGTTATTTCTGAAAACTTTATCCAAAAAACCTGAAAGCATAGCCTGTGTTGTCTGTATGAAAAGAGAGTCATCCATCTGCTACTCATTGAATAGTGAAAGAAATTGGAATACGATGGTTACTTAATGCACTTTATATATTTTATGCACAAATAATTACAGAGGCAACACAAATAATTACAGAGGCATCAAGCTGTTAGATCAGGTTATGAAAGTTACAGAGAGGGTCATAGCCCAACTAATTAGGGAGCGAATCAATTTAGATGAGATGCAGTTTGGGTTTGTGCCAGGTAAAAGCACTACTGATGCCTTATTTCTAGTGAGACAGTTGCAGGAGAAATACCTAGCTAAGGATAAACCTCTGTACCTGGCTTTCGTTGACATGGAGAAAGCCTTTGACAGGGTCCCCCGATCCCTTATCTGGTGGTCAATGAGGAAACTTGGGATAGAAGAATGGTTAGTGAGAGCTGTGCGAGCCATGTACAGAGATGCTGCCAGTAAGGTGAGGG
>NC_068983.1:89910005-89920073 GCF_001194135.2 Octopus bimaculoides
ATATTTATTGTTTATATGTTTGTGTATGTGTGTGTATATATATGTATATGTGTATATATATATATATGTGTGTGTGTGTGTATGTATATGTATGTATGTATGTATATATATGTTTATATGTATGTATATTTATTGTTTATATGTTTGTGTATGTGTGTGTATATATATATATATATATGTATATAGGAAAGTGGTTATACACCATTAGGTGTACACCCGCTTTCCTATATTAAATTCAAAAGAAACAACGTAACGCTGACTCCGAACTTTCAACACAACAATATTTATTTATGGAGGAAATAGGCATGGTTGCTGTGAGCTGTCCCCAGAGTTGGAATGCTGGAGAGACAGCTTGACACGACCATGCTCATGGCCGGCCAGCCGAGAAAGAGGATGAAAAGAGCGGGAACGCCTCAGATGTTGAATTCCACGCATGCGCATGGGACTCTTCCTGTGTTCCTTCCGGAACTATTCCCTGCGCATGCGTGGATGAAAACGCAGTAATGGCGACTATATTTTGGCACCAAATGACGTCACCATGTATATACATAGTTGTATATGGGTATATGTTTGTGTGTGTATGTGTATGTATTTGTGTGTATGTGTATATATGTATGTATATGTATCTATGGGTATGTGTATGTGTGTATATATGTATACATATATATATATGTGTGTATATATATGTATGTGTATATATATGTATATATGTATGTGTATGTATATATATATATATATATATATATATGTCTGTGTATATTTGTTCTTTATTCTTTTTGGTGTATTGAGTTTAGATTATTTGGGTGCTAATTGAGTATATGTCTATTCAACATTTTTTTTTTTGCATCTTATAGCCTATTATCTTTTATATATATTGAGTAAATATCCATTATTGCTCTCTTTTTGATTATAGGAAATATTTTTTAATAAATTAACTTTAGTGGTTACAATGTTATTACTGGTTTAATGGCATAGACTAAGTAGTTTAGATGCCCCTATTAACAATCCCATAAACTATTTAGCTATGTTATAATGTGTAATTTGGTTTGAATTCATTTGATTACCTATAGAGGATACCTTAAATTCATGTATATAGTATCATTATATTATATTAATTTTGTTTACGTTCCCACAACTTAGCGGTTCAGCAAAAGACACTGACAGAATAAGTACTAGGCTTACAAAGAATGAATCCTGTGGTCGATTTGTTCGCTCAACGGTGCTGCCCCAGCGTGGCTGCAGTCACATGACTGAAACAAGTAAGACAATAAATAACTATACTATTTTAATCCCGAACAAGGCAGGGTATTTCTGCTAGTATATATATATATATATATATATATATATATATATGTATGTGTGAGCATAATTATAGATTGATATCAACCTACAGGTTTTGTTTCCTCATGACTTACTGAAAAATGTACATTTTAAAGTGAAATTTTGTAGGGATACGTTTTTGAAGGTGTAGATTAGAATAATGTTGATGGGAAATACTCTATAAACAACATTTTCGAAAAATTTCTCCAAAATGTCATTCTAAGAAATACATTTTAAAGATAATTACGAGGAAACAAGACCGAAGACTGGGGATTGTACGGAAACTTCTAAAAAAAAATTGTTACGAACATATAAACGTAAACTACATCCTTGAAAATGTATCGCTGCAAAATTTCATTAAAGACACTATGTTGAAAAATTATGAGTAAATGAATTCAGGTGTATGTCATGTTTTTAGGTCCAGTTCTCTTTTATTATATTGAGTGACAATGAACTTGATATATTTAGCTTCTTTCTGCTAACCTAGTGAACTGCTGAAAAAGTGCATCTAAGTACGTTGACGTTTTGTGAGGGTCAAGACGTAATTCGGTGAAAAGAAGTCGATGACAAGACCAGGAATGTTTAAATGAAAGTAAACCCAGTAAAAACCGAACTGACAATATAATAGTTATTACAATATCAATAGACTTGTTAGAAATAACAGTCAAATATCCCTGAAATCACATTCTAGAGTCTTGAAAGGAGAAGATTTAGATTCACTTTGCCTAATTAAAAGATAGGATGAACGTCGTTGGTCAGAGTTGCTACATCAGAGATGCCCAGAGCTAAAAAAGAAATGTTATGACGTTGTTTTGTCATTTTAAAGCGTATACGGACTTCTGACAAACACGAACTTCAGGTGCTTTATTTGTAAAGTTTGTTTATAGTTTATATATTTTAAAACTGAAGTAGAGTGAGACGAAACGAAACTTTTTGCGGCGCATTTACAGGAGCGTGTGGAAGCGTAGTAATCCGCCGGACTAAAGTGCTTTTAACCATCAACTCTGACCTGTGACGTTTTTATTTAGCGTTTCCCCAGAAAAGGAGCACGTGCATTTTGTAAGATGGCACGGTGAGTAACTTTGTCGGCAATGTCTTGTTTTGTTTTTTTTATTTTTTCATTAAACACTCTTTGAATTCTGTAGGTCGGCTAAACTATTCAGTTTGTTTTGATTGGGGAATTTTTTCTGCTTATAGGGAAAAAAATGTTTAAAAACATTTAATGGTCATGTTTTCCCCATTTACTATACATGTGCTGTATGAGCCTACATACAGGTTTCTATATCGTGAACGCACTTGTTAACATTCTAAAGATATTTATAATATATGTTTATTACCTTTTATTTTAAATACAAACGTACATTGATTTTTATAAATCCATCCATTTCTAATGTATATGCAATCATTATGAATACGTATCGTAGTTCTCGCAAGCATACTACTTAGTGTGTGTGTGTATATATATATAATATATATATATTATATATATATATATATATATATATATAGTATATTGATAGGAAGGTGTGTGTATGTGTCCGCTATATATAATAATAATAATGGATAAAAATCCAAATATATATGTGTGTGTGTGTATATATGTATGTGTATATATATGTATCTGTGTCCGCCATATACATATATATATATATATGGTAAAAATTCGATATTAATTAATATCATAAAAAATCGATATTAATTAACATAATATGGTATATATATATATAAAAGTTTTATGTCATATCTATTCACATATTAACGCTCAAATCAACATATTGTTTGTTCGGTACAAGGCATACATTTTGCTGCCTTTATTTTTGGATAATTATTTTTCAATGCTTCCACCACTAACAATCCCCTTTTTTGTGGCGGGAATCTTACACGAAACTGGCCTTATGTTGTTAGAAATGCTAAGCAAGAATGATGTAGCAAAACCTCTAGGTGATTAAATATCAACGGGACACTTTGAACGGATCATTTCTCTGTTGGCTTTCTTACTAGTCACAAATCTATATTATTGGGTTCTCGTTTAAACTCCAACCCCAAATCTCTAACGTGTTGTGTGTGCGTGTAAATGAATTTTGAAATTTGACGACAGCCAAGTATCAAATCTAGAAGAGAACCTGTTCGTATTTTTTTGTAAAGGATGTTTACACAAAAGTTTCAGTAAGCAATCGAAACAAATTGAAGTTCAATTTTGTTCATATGTCGTTTAAGACATATCCTTTGTGATACCTGTTAGATTATTTTTAAGACTGTCTTGAAAAAAAAAATAATAGCGGAAGTCCTTAGCTTATTTTGGATTTGTCTCAGTGAGAGGTGGTTTACCGTCTTTGAGAATTTCATAATAAAATAAGTCGTAAAAAGGAATTTTAATTTATCTCCCTTTTGAAGGCAGTAATTAATATTTCGGTGAGATTAAGTCTTTGAATTTGGCGGATCATTTTTGAAAGCACGTGGCGTCACTTTTCTAACTTATCTGCTTTAATAATTGTTTGAATTATTATTGTTAAACGTTTTATTCTAAAAACTTTTACATTCGTTCAGTTTTATTTTTGGGATAAGGAAATAAATCCATTTTCAGGTTTCAACTTTTCACAAAATCTCCGTTAGATATAACTTCCAGACGTTTTGCTATACGACGTCGTTGATTTTACATGTGCACATGTCCGTAAAGCTAGTTGACGGCGCCTGTACTGTTTCCCACGTCATCTTATCTTTTTCGTGTCTGCCTAAGGTAGATATGAAAGTTATTAAATCTGTGTAATATTTATTATCATACCTCCAAAATATCAAAATCGACACACACATTCTGGGTTTGTTGAGCGTTTGTGGATTTTTGTTATAGAAAGGAACATAGGCAAAGTTTCTCTTCTCAGCAAATACTTTTGAATTGTAATAGATCATCGAACGGTACAAGTGTAGCACTTCAAATGTTTTAGTTATGGTGCTTTTTTTTTTTAATTTCAGTTTCAACAGAAATTATTTTTCTTTGATGTCTTTTGTGTCATAATTTTCAATAAATTGTCTACGGAAGTTAAAGTTCTGGTACACCAGTCAAAACATTTGCTTTCAGGTTGTCGGAAATTTTTTTTCTCTCGTTGTTGACCTTTTATGTTAAACGTCGCCCCACCACTCATTCTATTTATAGTAAATGAAACTGAACGCAACATTTTTAGTTTTACTTAGTCTATTTTTGTCGGTGGTTTTTTCCATTTTCTGCCATTAACGTTTTTATAAAGTGAAATATGAAAAGGAAAACAAGGTATCTGTTAATTTATTTCAATTTTATCAATCTTTTGATCCCAAATTTTCATTCAACTGTTGTTTGTAAATCCTCAGAGACGGACTATATGTAATCTGAACCTTTCCCCTCCTTATTTATTAATTTTTTTTACGGAATCCCACGTTTTAGGCTATGGAGATTCCGATTCTGAAAAAAAATTGTTTGAAAAATTTCAATCCCTCCCCCCACCAAACAGGCTATTTACATGCTAGAAATAACAGCAAATCTCACAAAACTAGTGCTAGGGTTAGGTTTAGGGTCAGGGTTAGGGTTTGAGTTAGGGTTAGGTTTACCCTGTGGATCTATATAAAAACCGGGTGGGGGTGGAATCGAAATTTTGAAATTGAGATTTAAAAAATTTTTTTTTTTTCAGAATCGGAATCTCCATAGCCTAAAACGTGGGATTCCGTAAAAAAAAAGAAAAAAATAAGGGAGGGACGGTTCAGATTACATATAGTCCATCTGGACCAAATTCAATTTTTGGGTTTATATTTATCTTAGTAAAATAATTGCTTCAGATTGTGGAGTTAACTTATCTACAGCTAATGGTGTTTCTACCTTGGAAGGAGAACAATACATAGCAATTTTTTTATTTTTTGGCGGAATTCTACTTTACGCACGGCATAAAGGTAGTGGCAAATTAGCGCTACTACCCAAAGCGAGTATGAGTGACTTATATCAGTTAGTGATATGAAAAACAAATGATTTGAGCATAAAATTTTATTCTAAAACGTGCAGTCTAGTTATCTACAGCTGTTAAAATTTTTGGTATTAAAAATTAAACATTTTTTTTTCAAATTACTTCTATATGATTACATGATATACATTTTGTTATTTTATTGAATAGGGGAAGAGGTCGAGGACTTGCTTTCTTAGACTTCAATGAAAATGACCAAGTTACCAAACATTCAATTCCGCCTCCTTCGTCTGGCCAATTTAATGATGAGTGTTGGGATGATGACTATTCTGTAAATAACAATGTCACCAATGGTAACTGTGATAACAGCAGCCCTTTGTCAAATGCTACCTTTTACAATAATGTCGCAATGAATAGTCACTCTGATTCAGTACCAAAAAAGTTTTGGAGGCCAGACCAACAGAGAAAGCAGCCTGGTTGTAGAGGCTTCAGAAACCTGAATGCTGGGAGGAGGAGAGACTCACCTAGTCCATCAATCAATAATTCAGAGGAAGATTGGAACTCTGATGCTGAACAAGAAAACAGTAAGTTTTTTTTTTTTATTCTTTAAAGGATTGTTTTAGCAGTGTCAGTCCTTGTTTGTCACCTTTACAATACTTACACTGTCTGAGAAAGTGATCTTGTAATCTTAAGCTACAGTAATATGACCAAGTGGATGAAAATTACGTTTTTTTAACTTTAAAAAAAATTTTATTGAGGTTTAAAATAGTATATTCAAGTCATCTATTTATTCTACTGGTGTAGGTTTTATTTCTTAGGACATAAATACTGTATCAGTGTGTAGTTATGCATCAGAGTTCATTGAAGAGGTTAGGATACATCTAGACTTAAGTTTCTAATCAATGGAAACTATTTTGATTATGCTAGCATGGATTTTCATTTTGAGGCGTCCAGTGTCTCCAAATTAATCTACATCGTGTTTGGATGACCAACTTCAGTATGGCCATGCTTTGGCTTCCATAGTAGTAGGTCACTCGCCAGCTCTTGTTTAGCTCACCAGCAATGTCCCACAAAGCACAAGTGCCTTTCCCTATTAATGTTGGAAACAAGCAGATTTCCATACAGCTGTTTCTTGGTGGGATGAGTTCTCCAAAATGTGTTTAACACTGTTCTTAACATTCAGATGTAAGCTCCAGCCAGCTTGGATTCCATTTTTTTCGGTAAGCATCCAGGCTGTTGCATGGAAAAGTCCAACATCACATGCAACGAATTCTCGATACTGAATTGGTTGCAGTTTGATATTGTGTCAGAGAGCAAGGCTAAATCGTCAGCATAATCTACATAGGTTATTTTTTGAGCTGGATGTCTGATTGATTTTCTTTTTGTGAGTGTGAAACCGAGGCTGTCAAGTGATGTTCCGAGGACATAATCCAGGTAGATTTGTGCAGACTAGGAACAGGTATTGTCCTTGGGGAAAAATGTGTAATGTTTGGAATTTAAGGAGAAAAATGTGCAAACTGAACTAAAGCAGATGCAGCAGAAGTATGGCAGGTTAAGCAAGGTGACTAATCTAAAATAGTTTTCAGAAGTTTTATCATTTGTATTTGATATGGTTTTAGGTAGAACTTCTAATGGTACAGCCAAAAGGTGGCTAAGATTGAAGATCTGGTAAGTTTTTCCGGCTACTTATGTGAAATGGCTTCAGGTTTATTGTGCATGATTTACTGAGTGGATGTTGTGACTCATTCTTGAATTGATTAGAAACATGTATAAGTAGTGCTACTAGAGTAAAAGTTGGGTTATGATTGATATGCCATCTAGTTAACGACACACCATATATTCAATATATTCTCTCTCCTCCCTCCTGTTCACTGGGTTATTACAACATTGTAGGCTATTTTACATTATCAGTGATTTTGCTGTTGGCTCATACTTCCTATTGTTTATTACTTAAGTCTGATTTAGTGCACATGTCACCACAAATAATGTTGACTGCTACTAGTTAATTGGTGGTACGGTAGGAGTTACTGGGAAGAGTGACACAGTCTTGTACCCTCATCAACATCCATAAACTTGTTTAACCCTTTTGTTACTGTACTTCTCTTGAGATGCTCTCTGTTTCTTTCAATTAATTTTAAACATAAAAAATTAATAAAATAACTTAGTTATCATTCAGCTATTGTTAGGAACATAAACTGGGACTAAGGTTTGGAATATTTTAATTCAGAACTTATACTAACAAGATATTTGTACTATAGAGCTGGAGGTGGTTTCAGCTGGGTGGGTATCAAAAGGGTTAAAGCTTTAACATTCAGATTACCATGTCAAATGTTATGTGTATTTATTCACATTTAGAATTAATCATACATTATCATGTAGCTTTGCGATTTCAGTGATGTGTTTTGTTTACCTTTAGAATGACATAGCAGAATAGTTGCAAGAGCTCTGATCTGGTCGGTTTGAACACAAATCCAGTAGAATATTTGGGCCTGGTATGGTTGGTTCGAATGCCAAAGGGTAAATGCTTTCAGAATACCTCTTTGCATAACTGAATGTAGGAACTGAGCACATTATGAATGCTTTGTAAATTTTTCATGGTCAGGATTGTCTCGGGAGCAACTTCTATAAGTGCCAACCCTTAAGATGTTAAGTGGAATGGTTGGAACTTCTTGCTCTTGTAATAACATTATCAGTTCCCCTTAGATTAGTTTGTCTCAGGTACCCTTGCAACTCATCTGTGGTGACTTCAAACTCTGCATCATTTGCCTATGTTTGTCAAAATATTTTGAACTTCATGGTTGACTTGTTAGAAAACATGTAAGTTAATAATACAGTTTCGTCATGTGTTTTGTCAAACACCATAGCTGAGGGCTTCAATTAAGTATGTTATCCACAGTATACATAATGTTGAATTTTTTTTCCATCAGTTCCTAACTGTTGGTTTAAACCTTCCCTCTTTAATGAGTTGTTTCAAAGTTGTTTTCTGATAGTAATCCTTGACGGTAGCTGTCACACCTTGATATGTTGACTGGAGCAAAGAAGTTGTATTCTTGCGGTATATTACATTTTTACATTATCAGAAGAATCATTTAATTTCTCTGGGTGGCTTGGATCATTATGCAAAAGGTGCATATTTTGTTGAAAACATGCCCAATACCATCTTCTACAGCAAGGCAAAAATTTTTATAAAACAGCCTTTGAAAAGATTCATGGTCATTGATTTCAATTGTAACCTAGTGTATAACCTTTAGCACTGATAATTTCATTGGTCATTTTAATGTGGAAATTAAGGTTTCTCTTGAAGATTTTAAACAAACCTTTACTAACAAGAAAATTTGCACTTTCTACTTTATGTAAATTTTTTTACAAACTTTTAAGTTTTGCTTGAACCACCCATCTATTTATTAACCTACTAGCAGTATAGCTCGACGTTGTCCGGGTGTGACTTACACCATCTATGATAAGTCTTGCTAGGTGAAAATCAAATAAAAAAAAGAAAACCTTACAACGAAAAAAACCCTTATGATGTAAATATGTTCATAATTCAAAAGACGATGAAATTAATAGGGAAAGTGTGAAGGTTGTTTTGCGTAACAATATTAAGTGTACGTAAGTTTCATCCGTCTAATTGGCTATACAAATGCTTGTGCAAAACAACTTTTTGCGCCGCCTTGATTATACATAGCAGGATAATTCCTTTTCACAAGAGGTAGGACGGCAATTTCTGATGAAGCAACTGCTGGGGATCTGTTGCTACACAGTTCTGCCAGAATTCTATCAGATTGGGCAGAAGATGTTGATGCACCATTTTGCATTATGTTCAAAGCAGCTTCTGGAATGTGGTGAATTGCTGCAGTCTGTTGCTGTCTTTTTAAACGGGTTGCTGTCTTTCCCCCAGCAAACTCTCTTCTTCGGAGGCATAATCTATGTACATATTAAACAGAACGAAAGTTATAACAAATGGCAGGGTCAGTAGTTTTCACATTTCAGTAATTTTTCAGATTAACACCTGCACAATTATGTAACCCTAAAACTGTAACTGTAACACTGACCCAAAAACCGTAACCATAACACCCTAGTGAAAATTGTGCGGGTGTTAATCTGAAAAATTACCCACATTTGTAATGAAGTTCACTGATTTGCAATGTGTTGTCCATAAGCTCTGTAGTTTGTATATTTACAAAACATTGACGAACATGAGTTATCTTGTAGTGAATACTTGTGTGTACATGCGCGTGTATGCGTTTGAGAGAGCGAGAGAGGGGGGGGAGATAGGAATAGAGAACGAGAGCAATGAAGAAAGAGAAAGAGAGGAAGGGAGAACGGAAGACAGTTATAAAATAGCAATGCGTGCACATGTTTATATAAGAAACACACAAACTAAATCTTATATCTATAATGTTAATGTTTATGTTGTTGTCACAGATCACGTATGTGTGGTTGTGTATATTTTTACGTTTCTATGTTACGAAAAATATGTTAGAGGTAGAGGGATAGAAGAAAGCTATTAAATGGGAGAGGAAGAAGAACGAAGTAAGAGTGAAAAGGTAGAAGGAAAGAATAGTCTTAAAGCAAGTTAATGTATGACTTTGTATGTATCACTTTCTCTCTCTCTCTCTCTCTCTCTCTCTCTCTTTTACTCTTACTCTGTATATTATATGGCAAGCACGTGATTGATGTGTAAGAACGCCAGTACAGGTAGAAGGGAAGAAATATAAAAGTTGGTAGAAACAACAGCCAAATCTCCCTTAAATCACACAAAGTAAACGGAATTTAAAAAATGTAGTTACTGCACTGGAAAGTTCACATCGAGAAAATTCCATTG
>NC_068983.1:89921029-89926971 GCF_001194135.2 Octopus bimaculoides
ATTAAAGTGAAACTATCTGTCATTAAACTATCGAAATGTGATTGTTTAAGTTTTGATACTGAAATAGTTTTCTTTTACTGTCAGTGTTTCTCCTTCCATTCTTTTTGTATTTGTTGTTGGATTGTTCGTAAAGGTTCATAAGAGAAAGTAGGAGTTGAAAGGATTTGTAAAGGTAGTAGAAAGAGGAAATTAGATTTTATTAGGGGGAAAATGTTTATTTGTGTAGTTTTATGGATTTTATTCGTTATTATGAGTTATTTTTGAGTGAAAAAATGACGCAGTGACCTAACTAATTGTATTTAGAATATTAATTGCAATTCTTTAATCCAAGAAATTTGGAATTGTGTAAATGTATGAATTTTAAACACACACAGAGAAAATCTGCCTTTTATAGATAAGATACAATCAAGAGCTCTATTTTAAGCATCACTTCTGATGCTGTGTTAGGGTTTTAGGGTGTTATTCTTGCATTAAATCATTGTATAATATCAAGTTTATGTTCAGTGTAATTCCTTTACAACTCCTTTATGCATGTACTGCCTTTATTTCCACTTGGTTTCTTTCCAATAATTTTAAGGGAAATGTATTGTACCTTATGCATTAGCATAAGGTATAAATATACCAAATTGCAAAGCAGTAAAATCTGAGGAAAATAGTGATGTTTTGTATTGGTAGAGAGCAGATACCTTAGATGCAAAAATGTAAATCAGAAAATGAGAGTATAATTGAGGTAGAGGATAATGATAGTAGGACATGTTTGACCAAGTTCAGTTGAATTGGTGTGTGCACAAATAAAGTGAAAGGGTGCCAATGAGTGAGAAGGCAGCTCCTGACGAGTGTGTTGAGGTCATTGAAAAACTGTTCAAAACAAGGTGAGAACAGAGGATGAAAAGTGATGGTGCTGGTTGAGTTTTGTATTAAAAAAAAAAATTTAACTTTAAAAATTTTTAATTTTACTCAAGTGTCCAGAGAAGTATTACAGGCAGTATCCTGAAAGTAATGGTTATACTTCACAAATTTCATATGAGTGGACTTGTGTAATTGGAGTTTCTGTCATGTAGTTTTCTGTTAAAGAACAAGACAGGTTGATATCGAAGAGGTTAAGAGATCATATGTAATATGAATGAAGTTCTAAAATATGAAATGCCAAAATTTTACATTTTGTCTCTTCACGGGTAACTTTTCCATTTGTCAAAGCCATTTTAGCTCCTGGAAGCAAGTAAAAGTACTTGAGGTAACCCATGTAGTGGTTGCTTGATACATGGCTGAATATATAAATATAACTGATACAAAAAGTTATGCTTGTCCATGTTTATAATACTGCACACAAGCTTAAGGATACTTTAATTTGAAGTTAAAGAAAGTTATAACCCAATTATGTACCAAATTAGAGTAGATGAGATGCAGTTTGGTTTTATATCAGGGAGAAGTACTACTGATTCCATCTTAGATAACTGCGGGTGTAGTTATTAGCTAAGCATAAGCCATTGTACTTGGCATTTATTGACTTGGAGAAAGCTTTCGACATAGTCCCTTGCTCTATGATCTTGTCTCTAAGGAAACTAAAGGTAGATGAATGGCTTGTGAAAGATATACAATCATGTACAGGGGTGCTGTCAGTAAGGTGAAAGTTAGCCATGAGTTCAGCAATAATTTTAGAGAACATGTAGTTCACTAGGGCTTGGTTTTCAGTCTTCCTCCTCCTCCTCCTCCAGGCCATAACAGGAATTTAAGACCAGCTACTTCTGGGAACTACTATATGTTGAAGATCTTGTTTTCATAGCACAATCTGTAATAGAAATAGAAAAATTCCAGGTGTGGAAGCAAAACTTGGAATTAAAAGGCCTTAAAGCTAACTTAGTAAAGACCAAAGTGCTAAGATGCAGGGAAATGGACAGGATTGTACTCCTCCCAGTTAAGTAGCCCTGCTCAGTATGTTAGAAAGGTGTGGGCAGGAATTCCATATGGTGTACCCAGTGCAAGCTATGGACATGCAAGAAATGCAGTGGAATAAGGACACATGGGAAATAGATTTTGTCTAATAACTTGGAAATAGTTACCAAGGTGACCTAATTAGAAGTGAAGGAGGATATACTGAAAGTATTGTTGATTGAATTAGAATAGGATGGAGTAAGTTCAGAGAGCTATTACTTCTGTTGGCAACATGAGGTAGTTCTCTCTCAGTGAAAGGCAGATTGTATGATACTTGTGTATGAATAGAAATGCTACATAATAGTGAGACTTGAATTCAAAATGTAGAGGTCATGCAAAGACTAAAGAGGAATGAAGCTAGTATGTACAATGTCAGTGTGAATATCTGACAAAGTGCTAATGTGTAGAGAGAAATATTAAGCATAAAAGGAATCAGTCTGCAATAGAAGACTGCTGGTTTGGTCATGACTTGTATGAATGAGGACAGTTGCATAAGGAAGTGCCAGTCACTTAAAATAGATGGAAGAGGTGATAAAGGACTGAGATGATTGGCAATTTTCTGTGCTGTAAAGGACTTCTCCATTTCACCAAAAATTAATTCCTAAAAGCATTTTGTCTATGTTTGTACATGCTGGGCCCTGCCTTGTGGAGTATCACCCTCAATTTATCTCTAGCTCCCCCTTCCCCTACAATCCCTTTTCAGTACATATCCTCCCTCCATTCTTTGTGCTACTAGTTATATCCCCACTGCTGGAACTACTTCAATTCCTGATTCTCATTTTTTACTTTCTCACTGTTTTCACTGATCACTTCCCTTCTTTGTCTCTTGTTATCCTCCTCACATCTGCCATATTTCATCTTGTATCTGCTTTCAATCTCAAATGGCCTCTTATCTGCCTTTACACTCCACTTACTACAGCTACCCTTATGTACCTCTATACCTTCCTCCCCAATGCTCCTATTCCCTGCTCATCTCCTGCTTCCTTATCTGTCATCCATGAGCAGCTTCTTTCTCTCCCTGCCAAGCCATATCTCTATCTCATTGACTAAATTCACCTCTCCTCTATCTCTGGCCTGTCACTCTCTCTTCACATGTTTGTAATTCCACCCACTCCTTCCACTAGCCATATCCTCTCTTATGCTCAGCTGCAGTTTGCTGGATCCTGTCAAACTGTCCAACCCATGATTGTGTGAAAAACTGACATTAAATAATGATTTACTATTTCACTCTATAATTAAATAACATTGTTACTTTTATAACAGTTGCTATTTTCATTGCAAATTAAACTGATTTAAGAAAAAATTCTTTACTCTTTTGAACATGGTTTGATACTAAAATAATCTTTTTTTCTTTTTCTCTCCAGAATACCATAGTCGAAAAGAGTTCAAGTTCAGGTACAGCTCATTTTAAATATTCATTTTAATTCCATTACTCAATTTTTAATGAAATTCTAACACTTGTCTAATTTGTAATTCTAGTTCTGGAAGAGACCAAGGTGACAGTAATCAAAGTAGACCAGGTCAGTTTTTTCACTTTAAGCATATGTTATTCTCTGATCTTTTAAACCTAGCAGACTATTTTTTCATGGTCTTGATATTAATCACATAGTATTTTTATGCTTCCACAAATTTTCATAACTGTAATTGTTAATTGGGTTTGTGGAAGCATTTTGCTTTTAACCCTTTCATTACTGTATTTCTAACCAGAATATACCCCTTATGTGTTTCAATTAAATTCTAAAATAATTTTGAATTTTGATTAGTTTAATAAAGCAACTCTGACTTTTTTTATTTATCAACACAATGTGATTTTTGGAACACAATTTAACAAAAGATTCTTAACCAAATTTGTTTTATAACTTTTGTCTCAAAGCGAATCTAATTACAGGTAAATACAGGTATATTCAACAAAATATAAAATTATTCAAATTGTTTGACCATCAGCATAGAAAATTATTTACACTATTTACATTTGATGGATATTTGTCATCTTGTTTGTTGTTAACACGTTTCGGCTGATATACCCTCCAGCCTTCGTCAGGTGTCTTGGGGAAATTTCGAACCTGGGTTCTCATTCCTAACGATGTTACTACAGAAGAGTTGTGCACATTACTGGATTCATAAGGTGAAATTAAACACACAAAAGACAGGTGTACCATAAAGGTATAAGTAAAACGAAAAACTAGAATTTGTCTGAAGAAAATTAGAAAACAAAATACACACACACCATCAACTAGATTAAATAAGCTCTTCCACATACATAGATACACAGAAATATACAATAATGATTTACAAAAGAAATTAATCTAAATTCGTCACTCTCCGTACAAGTAAATTAAAATTACACATAAAGAAAAATAAAAACGAAGTAAATTTGAAAATAGTTATAAAATCAAATCAAACAATATTCCTACCATGAAAACTTGTAAAGCACCCTGCTCTGCATAATGCCACCTTGCAGAATGCACATTGCAAAGTTGTTTCATCACCCCTTCCACTAGGAGCTTTCCTTTTTTAATGAAGGCATTTGCGACCCTTGAATTTTTTTTCTAATTTATGGAGATCGGCTGAATTCAGAGGAATATCCTTCTGGCAGGCTTTGCTTTTTCTCTCTACAGTTATTTTTTTGGATGAATAACCAGCTCTTAGTTGTGTTGCTACATCTGCATGGAACTGCAGATGGTCGCATCACATTTGAGCCGGTCCCGATTTGGTATATAGTATAAATGCATTAGTAATACTCATAATTACTATATACCAAACCAGGTATCGCCACCATTTATTCCCCGGTCTGCCAACTGGATAATAAGACAATCACCTGATTCAGCCGATCTACACCACCTATGTACCTGTTATAATCAAGGTTCACAAATGGTGTGCCATTTTCACCCACATGTGGCCATGCACAGGTAGATAGAAAATTAATCTGCCTCTTGTCTCTATATGCGGTTGCTAGTAAATTTCCTTTCAGTCGTTGAATTATTTCACCTTTTTTTTTTAATTTTGCTTTTTCTATATCCAACTGCAGTCCTTTTCTACTAGTGATCACTGTAGCACATGAATATGTTGCCACAGTATCTAAATTCGCCGCACGTTTGGCTGAACTGGAAAATCGGTCAAAAAATATATACGGTCCTGGTTATGTTATGGAAGTGATAAATTCCAGACCACATCATACCCTAGGCTATGCTGACTTACATATTTGTCTCTTTTTCCTGTATAAAATTCAAATCTAGAGCAGTACCCAGTTTGATTCACAAATCTTCCAGACTTTGATCCCCCATTTTGTGGGCTTTCCTGGCATATATTGTTGAAAATGCACTCAGCCTTTATAGCCCATCATACCCTCATCAATAGATAAATATCTCCCTGGTTTATAAACTGCTTTATATGTGTTTTGAACACAGTTAATGAGGGGTCTTATTTTAAATAAGAGATCAAAGTCTGGTTCTCCACGTACTGGTGTACTGCTTTGTCTCATGTAAATACGGAGTCAATTTCAAAAATCATGTCCTCTTCATTATACTCGAGACATATTCGTCTCCAAAGGGTTCATTACTACTCCAGTAGTTTGTTATTCTGGGTAACTTTCTAATGCCCATAATAATATTTATGGCAAAATATGCCTTAATTTCATTTAACCCTTTCGTTACCAAACCGCCCAAAGCCGCCCGAAAAAAATTTTGGCTCATGTGACCAAGCCGCCCAAAACCGCCCGTAATCACCTATTCATATTTAAAATGAGAATATCTGAGCAAATCTCGTTAGTACATTCGTGAAAACACGTGATTATTTGTGTAAACAGTTCAGCAATAGTTTTGTTCGACGATCAACATGTTTTTTTAATTTTGTGAATTTTGGGAGATTTTTTTCCAAATTTGTTCTTGTGTTTTCCAAATTTGTAATCCTGACAAAAAAATGGATACGAATTTTATTCTGTCAAGCAGCGAGTCAGAATTCGAAGGATTTTCCGTTGAAGACCTTGATAAATCTAACTCTGTAACCGATAA
>NC_068983.1:89928384-89930999 GCF_001194135.2 Octopus bimaculoides
TCTTCAGTTATAGAGTTAGATTTATCAAGGTCTTCAGTGGAAAATCTTTCGAATTTTGACTCGCTGCTTCACAGAATGAAATTCGTATTCATTTTTTGTCAGAATTACAAATTTTTAAAACACGCGAGGAAAAAATTTGGAAAAAAATTTCACAAAATTAAAATTACATATTGATCGTTGTACAAAACTGTAGCTGAACTGTTTATGCAGTATAATCATGTGTTTTCACGAATGTACTAACGAGATTTGCTCTGATATTCTCATTTAAATATGAATGTGATTATGGGCGGTTTTGGGTGGCTTGGTCACATGAACCCAAATTTTTTTTGGGCGGTTTGGTAATGAACGGGTTAAAATATGAGTAGGTTATTACAGCTGTTTTGGGACAGTTTAGTAAAATTAACCAAACTTTTTCTCTGGCAGTTTTGGGCTGTTTGGTAATGAAAGGGTCAAACAGTTCTCTCATTTTTAGATTTTATCTGTCTACCCTAGTGAGCTGCTTGGTTTTTTATTCAACATTCACTCTTCAAATGCATTAATGTAATCTATTGCTGTCTCCTCCTCTAAACATAGACCAATTCTTTTGGCACCTAGTTGTTTCCTCAACCATCTACATTTTGTGTTTTTTACAATTGATGTTGCCCATTCAAAAAAGTCAGCTAGTTGCACTTGCTATATATTTACCTTTTCTGCCTAATCCAGCACAGTCATCTACTATACCTCTGTCACAAATTCAGCTTCATGTTCAGCAAATTACTGATAGATTCTTTTCTTCTACTTGAATTTAGGTAATGGTGCTCGCTACAAGTCTGGGAATGCTGGTTGTAATGTAAGGAATGCATCTCGATTTAATGTCAGTTCATGTAAAGGTTCAGGTAAAGATTTTTTATGCTATTTCTAATTTGCTTTGATAAAAATTTTGTAGTCTAATCATATTAGTATTTAATTGTGGAATCTAATGTATTTCTCAGGTTTCACAGTGACCCAGTTGGTCTACTACCACTATTTTACTAATGAAAATGTATGTAATTGTTGGAGCATTGGCATATTGAGTACAAATTGTAATTTAGATTATTCAAGATTCAAACTATATTTGCAGCCAACTGAACAATACTGTTGTTTTCACTGTAGACTGAATAAAAGTTGTTCTAAAAGGGCTAAAATGCATTTAAAACCAACCAAAACTTTCTGCTTTGAATTAAGATATCTAAATTGTTTCATTTCATAGATGCATTTGATAAAGTGCCTGACCATATGACATTAGGAGGTAAGAGATGCTTGTATTTTCATTATTATATCAAATGCATTAATTTACTAGAAGTTGTATTGCATATATTTTGTTATAAATATTTGTATTGCTTAAACTTAAATTTTACTCATATGACTGTTTCATATGTGCAGCCGTACTTGCAGTCTGGCTTGGTGTTGAGTCACTTGGAACTTCAATGTGTATGAAATGTTCCCTATCCTCGTAATCACATGATTAAATGTATTTTCGCAATTAACTGAGAAAAAATCATGCTGGTTTGAACAGTTACCAATTAGGAGAATCATTCAGGGGTATGTGACTGAGTATCTTATCTCGAGAGGTAAATTGCCTTAACAACTATCAATTTATTTCAACCATTATACTTTTTGTTATGCATGAAGTAACTTGGTGTTAATACAACAATTTGGTGAGGGACGTCAGTTAGAATGGTATACTGCACAATATTTTACTTTTCAACTATTTCTAAGGTTGGCACTGTTATTGACACATCTCACTTCATGTATTTTCACAAGTTCAAAACTTTTTTAGGTAAGTCTTAACTTTGTTAGGATTGACTAAATAAATACCTGATGGACAAAACCGACTTTGTCAGGCCTCTTCCTCTTAGAAAGTATTTCCCTGGGTTTAATGCTCTAAGTTCAAGAATTTGTGGTTCAGGAACAAATATAGAATAACTAATAAAATGATGATTATTGGGTTTGATTATAAGATTTAATTAATTCGCAGCTCAGTAGGTATGTAATATAAATGTATGCTTCTGAATATTTTCTCAAGATGCTCAAGGTGGTGAAGCTCCATACATCCCACCTCCACCACCAGAAGATGAGAGTGCAATCTTTCAGTCCATTCCAACGGGTATCAATTTTGCTAAGTATGATGATATTCCAGTCGAAATTTCTGGGCGAGCTGCTCCAAACGGTTTGGTTGATTTTGAAGAAGCCCAATTCCAGCAAAAGATAATGGAAAACATTTATCGTGCCAAATTTGAGAAACCAACTCCGATCCAGAAAAATGCCATTCCAATTATACAAGCTGGTCGTGATCTAATGGCCTGTGCCCAGACTGGCTCCGGTAAAACAGTAAGTAGTTCATTACATTTTCTTTTCATAGGATTGATTATCTCTAATTGAAGGAATAAGATCAATGTAATTAACACTGGAATCAAGCCATCTGCATCACATCTCAAAGATTTTAATTAAGGTTATCTCCCTCGTTTATTAGCACTTAAGTTTCTGATCGCTAATTGTATGGAGAATGTAATAAATTAGGGTTATATATAATCACAGTATGAAACATCCTTGCCTATTTAAAAAAAAAAATCTTGTATGTTTGTGTGTGTGTGTGT
>NC_068983.1:89931099-89942781 GCF_001194135.2 Octopus bimaculoides
ATATATATATATGTTTGTGTATGTAGTGTCAAAAATGCTCTCTTATCTGACATTCCTTTGTCATGTGTGGAAGGAGGTAAAATATTCAGATTTCAAAAACAAATTCGCAATATAAAAATATTTCATGTTAATTCACATAAAAGTGTAAAAAAATAAAGAGCTAGTAACTCAATGTTTCTATTTTGTATTTGTTTTATTTTTTCTTGTCCTTCCAGGCTGCTTTCCTATTACCAGTATTAACATTGTTATTACAAAGAGGTGTAAAAAGATGTGAACAAAATCTTCCACAATACCCTGAAATTTTGATTGTTGCCCCTACTCGTGAACTTGCTGTGCAGATATTTATGGACACTCGCAAATTTGCCTATGGGACAAGCATACGATCTGCTGTTGTCTATGGTGGTACATCAGTTTCAAGCCAGATAAAAAATATTTCTTTTGGAGTTCATGTGTTAGTTGGAACTCCAGGTCGTCTACTTGATTTTATTCATAAAAATACAGTAAGAAATTTGATAAATTACTTTTGGTGTATTTGTAAATCACACTTTGCATTAACATACTCTTAAGTCACCTGACTATGCCCACCTTCGTTTACATTGCAACAATGTCAGTATGGTAGAAAGGTTATTCAGCTATAGGGTCTTCAAAGCATATAGATTATTTCATATGCTTAGAGATTTGAGAGCACATTCATGTGCTCCAGTGCCTCAGTTTAGTGAACTATAATGGTGTTGTTATCCATACTTACATGGACGTGAGTGTAAATATAAATTTTTAAGACAGGGAACGAAGCTTAATTCTTGTATGGTGATGACATTGAATTTATGGTTCCCTCTGTGAATGCATGAGTTAATAGTAATTCAGTGGGATCACTGTTTTAAAACCAATTATTTTATGACTCCCTAAATCTGAAATCTCTCAAAAAAAACTCCATATTGTAAAGATGTGTTACTTGGATTACTTCCTAGAAAAGTGAAAGCATGCTGTTATTTTAAAGCAGCAGCATTTAACCAAATAAAACCCTTGTGTTTCAATTAAATTTAAATATAAGCATGAATCTAGACTGGTTTCATAAGTTTGTTGCATAATTTTTCTCTCAAAGTATCTCTAGAGGTAAAAACAAGTAAATATAAAATTATTTCAATTTTGTTTTAACATCAAAGAAAATGAGTTAATTGGGTATACAACAAAATTTTAAAATCAGAATTGTGCACATTACTAGATTATCAGTTGAAATTAAATGCATATTAGATATGTAGCAATAAATATAAAAGAATACTGGAATTTATCTTTGAAGAAAACTAGAAAATGAAATACACATACAAGTAACTAAATGAAATACATTCATACATATACATAATTATTCACTGTGCAAATTGATCAAAAGTTGTCTTTTACTTTATAGGCAAGTTAAAATTACAGGTAAATGAAAAATAAAGAGGTAAACTTGAAAAAAAAAAAAAAAAAAAAATCCTGTATAAACAAACATCATGGCATCTTGTAAATCACTCCACTTTACATAATGCAATTTTGCAGAGTATACATTGGAAACTTGTTTTAATGACCTGTCTACTGAGAGCTGTTCTTTTTTGATGATGGTATTCATGGCACTACCTTTTGTGACCTTCAATTTTCTCTAATTTATGGAGATAAGCTGAAATCATTGGGATATCCTCCTAGCAGGGTTTGGTTTCTCCTAACAGTTATTATTTATTATTTTTTTTTAAAGAAAAACCAGCTCTCAACTGCGTGGCTATATCTGATTGGAACTGCAGACGGTTACATCACCTTCTAGCCCCTCCCTGATTTGTTAATATAGTATAAATGCATTAACTATTATCAGGTTCACTATATACCACACCTTGTATCACCACTACTTAGTACCTGGTCTAACGACTAGGTAGTAGCTGATCAAGTTCAATTGATGTACTTTTTATAATCGAGGTTCACAAATGGGGTGCCATTTTCATCCATGTGGTTGTGCACAGGTAGATAGAAAATTGATTTGTCTCTTGTCTCTGTATGCAGTCACGAGCAAATTTCTTTTATGCTGTTGGATTAATTTTTTTTTTTTTTAATATCTGATGACATCCCTTTCCTACTTGTTACAACTATAGCACATGTATGTGTTGCCACAGCTTCTAAGCCAACTAGGAGGAAAAATTTTTTAAAATAGTCTATTGGTTTTGCCTCTTGGGAGAGACTGTGACAAGGTCCAGTTTCTTCAGAAAAAATTTGTAAGAGAAATTTTTTAGACATTTGTTGCACTTGCTTACAAATTCATTTGCTTTGTTGCTGTGTGAGTTTTTTGTCTGAATTGCTTTTACTTTCAGAAATGGAAATCTCTATTCCTTTTCACAAACATGGTTTTGTGTTTGCTGAATATTTTGTTTGACTCTTCCATATCTTTGGTTGATAACTTTCAAATTCCGGTTCACTTCTTGACAACATAAAATCTGTTATCCTTTGTCAGTATTAAATATTTTCAAAGCAACGACGAAAAAAATGTGGTAAAAGATCTCCAAAAATTCACAGAGGTCAGATATCACACAAAATAATGTTGGATACTGTAACTCAATTGTGTATGTAGTGAAATCAGGTTTGCGTGAATGAACTAAGGGAATTTGCACTGAAATTCTCATTTAAATATGAATAGATCATTATGGTTTAATTTGGGTGGCTTGGTATCATTTGCCATTTTAATTCTCGAGTGGGTTGGTATTGAAAAGGTTAAATTTAATATGTACTCCTACATTACACCATTCAGTTGAAAACTTAATGAATATCTTAAGCAGCCATTATTGTTTGTATCCTGAGGCTCTAAGCCATTTAAGAATCCTTTATGAGAAATGTAATTTGTTGTCTTTAAACTTGACACTCATGATGATGATGAATGTAAGGCCACTTCTGCTAACGATTTTGAAAATGTGCTTGTGAAGCTGTTAATCTTTCATATGTACATATATCATCATTATATGTCTATTTCCTATACTGGCATGGGTTAGATGGTTTGACCTGAGCTTGGAGCCTGAGAGCTGCACCAAGCATGTGTTTTGGCTTGGTTTCTCTAAGTGGATGCCCTTCCTAACACCAGCTACTTTACACAGTATACTGGGTGCATTTTACACATCACTGGCATGGTTTCCCTTTAGGTGTCACTAGCACTGAATACAATTTCACTTTGCTTGATGTCTTCTTAAGCACAGCAAATTGCCAGAAGTCTTGGTCACTAAGTAACCCCTCCTCCAGGACAGGCATTTGACAATGTTTATTTTCTGCATTTCCTAGTGTTTATTGTATATGCTTATCTACCACACACACAGACTACTTTCTTTATTAACCTTCCTCTGATACTGCTGCATTTCATGTGTCCATAGTTTGCACTCAGTACACCTTATGGGGTTTCTACCTGCACCTTTTTTACATGTCAAGCAGAGAAATCTCCCTGAAGAAATCAGTGATTTGTCTTCCTACTTAGTAGAACTTTGATTCCACTGTTGTGTCCTGGAGGACTATGATGAACAAGAGGGGGCTCAGAACTGATTCATTGCTATACTTGTTGCCATCGCCCATTTAGCATTGAAGATTTCTCAAGGCAGTTTTTCATGCCTGGATGCCCTTCCTTGTTTTATAGAAAAGGTACTTTATTCCACATCACCTGGTGCTACAACATATTTTGTTTATGGGAGATATAGATGTCTTACAGTGTCATTGTGAAGGCACATACACATATGCTTGGTGAATTAAATTGCAAATAGACCTTTGAAAAATTTTAGCAAGCTCAAAATGAAATACTGCTAATAAGTGGGTGGAGTGGGAGAGCACTGAAGATAGGAAATGCTTTGTTTAATGATTTCTTGGATATTTGCACAAGACTTGTACTTTGCACTGCAGGTTGTCTGTCTAGGAAGGCAGTAATTATTATTAAGAACTTACTGGTGAGAAGGAATCTGATGCTGGTGGCATTATGAAGTGCACTCACTGCAAGATCTACACAAAACGACCCCCTCCCCATTTACTTTATTTTTTTATGCTGTGCTTGTCCAATCTATGCCTGTATGGAAAAATTGATATAAGATGTTTCATTGTATTCCATAAAGGAACTTCTGTAGATTTCTTTGTCTTAAAAATGTGTTCATTTTCAATCTTTGTGTGTCTCCATGTATGAGACCATGAAAAGTACTGCTCTTTGTATATATTCAGTTTTTAAAATCTGAACTTTGTTATTTAGGTGAATATATCTCAAGTGAAACATTTCATACTGGATGAAGCAGATAGAATGTTAGATATGGGATTTGAGCCAGATATAAGGAGGTTAGTGGATGATCATGGAATGCCAGCAAAAACCCAAAGACAGACATTGATGTTCAGTGCTACATTTCCAGACAAAATTCAAGAATTAGCTGCTGATTTTCTTAACGATTATTTGTTTCTCACTATTGGCTTGGTGGGTGGTGCATGTTCTGATGTGGAACAGATTCTCTTAAAAGTATCAAGGCAGGAAAAAAGAGAGAAATTGTGCAGTTTTTTAGATGAATTTGGTAAGAATTTTAACTTTTTCATGGTTACTGAAACAACAGTTTTCCATCTTTTTACATTTGATGTTCTGTACCTCACCTTGTCTTAATGTTATATTTATTCATTACACCATATAAGCATGTTTTGTTAGTGCAAAATGTAGTTAATATTCTCATACTGTCAATTGTTTGGAAGAAATTGAGTGTGATGTGTAAGAATTACCACTGAAATGAGTTTACATTAGTTTCATGACCCTTCAGGTTGTTATGAAATTCTTCATGTAAAGTATTTGTTTTGCAAGACCTGATCTTCGAACCTTTGGTTTAGTGAGTTATGGACAATAATAATAATGTTCTACTTGCATTGTCTGTTTAACATCTCCCTTTCTCTCTTCAATAAATTTTGTTAAATGCTATTAATATCAGCATCATAAGGCAGTCTGATAAGTTTCCAGTTTGCAATCTTTAATATTTTCTTCAGTAGGACAGATTGAATTGTCATGGTTTGCAGCAAATGGTATATTGCCATTACAGACAAATGAATTGGCGTTGATGTAAAACAAAAGCATGGCAAGACAGTTTGATGTTTTAATGGGAATAGTTACAGCAATTTTCTTGAGACAAGCTAATAAAATAAAAGGTCTGCATATAAAGCAGTCATCACTTGATCATAAGTGCAGCCAAGGTTAACGTGGACATGACATCTAAAACCCCCATGCAATGAAGTTATCGCCATTTAACATGTCTTTTATGTTGGTATGAGTTGGATGGCTCAACAGGAAGTAGCAAGTCAGAAGATTGCATCAATCTTCTTATGGCTGGATGCCTTTCCTAACACCAACCACTTTACTGTACTGGGAACTTGGTGTGAAAACAAGGTGCTAAGTTGCAACTGTTTACTTGACTAATAACTGAGATACCAGTAATGGAGTTGTCTGCTGCAAACATTTTAATGAGTGGGTTGTTAACATGAAACCATAGGATAGTTTTGTGAGAACTGGTATTGAAAGATTAAAATTTTTCTTTTTTCAAGGTTCAGATAAAACCCTAGTCTTTGTGGAACAAAAGAGGAATGCAGACTTTTTAGCTTCCTACCTCTCACAAAATGATTACAAAACAACAAGTATTCATGGGTAAGTATTGATATGTATTCTGAAGTGCTCTTAAGCTTCCCCAATTTAATTATAAGCTAGTTGATCTTAATATTTTCAATTAGAGGCCAGTTTGAATTCATATGTTGTCACTGAATTTGATCTACCTTTTTATTGTGCCCTTTCATCATTCCATCATGCCTTTCATCATTTCATCATTTCATCATACCATATACCTTATCCAATCATAAAACATTTTTCACCCTGTTTTAACTTCAACTGTAGCGAGGAAGTCAAAATTGTTATCAGTGATTATCAAGTGATTGTCATAACCTTCATTTTACATCAATTTTTCAATGCTTGTGTAGGTTAGACAGTCTTGACCAGTATCATACATTGCCAATTGTTGCAGCACTTACACATTGCATGTTGGTATAAGTTTACGTCTCATTCCTCTTATATATGGTTGCCCTCATTCCATGTGCTCTGTCATTCATGCATACTGCACTTTTAGCAATAAATTATATATCAGAATGACAATAGCTACATAGTCATAATTCTTGTTAGTTTGCCTTATAAAAAGAAGAGTACATGTGAGAAGTGTTATATCAGAAAATCTAAATTGAGAATGAATTCCCTGACTTTTTTTTTGTGTGGTTTAAAGCAAGGAAAGTAGAAAATGTAAGATTATCATGAATTTTCTATTTTATTGCCAGTTTGGTAGACTAGTTAAGGGACCTTTGCACTTAATGCACTGCATTACATAAATTCCAAAGGGAACTTGTTAAAAGCTAAATTTATAAAAATATTTAAGGAAATTTAAAACCTGAATTTACTGTTCTTAACTCAGAGACCGTCTTCAACGAGAAAGAGAAGAAGCCTTACAAGATTTCAAGACAGGTAGAATACCAGTGTTAATTGCAACTTCAGTGGCAGCTCGAGGACTTGATATTCCTAATGTCAGCCAAGTTGTAAACTATGACCTTCCCAGCTCTGTTGATGAATATGTCCACCGCATTGGCAGAACTGGTCGGTGTGGTAATACAGGTCGTGCCATCAGCTTTTATTCCTCTGATTCAGACTCGTGTCTGGCAAAAGCATTGACAAAGATATTGAGTGATGTGAGTATACCTTTTCACTTCTATTCTGAAATCTTTTCATTTTTGATCTGCAAACTACTTTATTTTAATGTTTTAACCTTTTAGCATTCAGATTACTCTGTCAAATGTAATACTTGTTCACATTGTTTTTGAAGATTCCAATGATGTGATTGTTTTATTCTTAGAATGGCATTAAGGAGTAGTGGGGACAGTCTGGATCTAGTCAATTAGAACATGGACGAGGTAGAATAGTCTGGTTGGATGTGGCTGGTTTAAGTGCTAAACAGTTAAAACTGATATTGAACATCTTTTATTGTTTTTGCTATATTGAAGTGATGTTTCATAAACAGTTTAACTCTGTGATGTGTTTAAAAAAGTTATTTAAATTTCGCTCTTACCAACCCTAACCCTTAACAGGGTTGAAGTGTGAGGAGATATGTTTAGAGATGGGGACTGTAGCAAGTAATGGCAAGAGAAATTGGAGTGGATGGTGGTGAATTGGTGACTATGGTAAACAAAATTACTTACTGTTTCGTTACTAACCTGGCCAAAAATTTTCTTGGTTTATAAGACCAACCTGGCCATAGCCGGCCATTGTTCTTTAACCCTTTAGTGTTCAGATTAATTTGTCAAATGTAATGCTTATCTGTTCACATTAATTTTGATTTATCCAGGTTCAAGTGGGATGTCCACAATATCTGCTTGTAACTTTGTTAATTTTCTACATACAGAATTGAAATTTTGTAAATGGGTGCTTATATGCCAGTGGTTTATAATTACATAAGTTTAGCTGATCTTTCTGACTAAATTTGACTTTTATGGGCAGGTAAATTTAATTAACAGGTGTAAAAACAATAACATTAAGAATAAACACTAAAATTCATATTCTTAATACATCTTACCTGTTTGATTTGCTGCTAAAATTATCCCAGATGTCAACCGCCAACAATTTTACATTTTTCAAGATGAGGTACATTAATTTGAATTAATTAAAATACAGGTGTAATCGATAGAAGATTTTACTCTTTTTCTATATTTCATTCAAACGTTATCATTGAAAATAAAGTACAAAACTCTTTTACTAGTCAATATACCATTGGCTATGCACTCTTATACAATTTAACGAATTCATTTACGTAACAGAATGCATCTAATAAAAAAATAGAGGTGTCGGTGCTGATGGTAAAATGGTTGTGTAAGAGACCATACAACATCATGTCCCAATCCATTATATTTTTTCTCTGTGTAAACATCGAAGTTTACACAATATCCTGTCTCCGATTCACAAACTTCCCATACCTTGATCCCCTATTTAGTTGGTTTGGCAGGCATGTACTGCCGAAAATGTACTCTGCCCTTATAGCCTATCATGGCTTCATCTACACTGAGATTTTTCCCAGGTTGATAAACAGTTTTATAATTATTTACAAGTAAATTGATTACAGAACGTACTTTGTACACGGGATTGTAGTTTGGGTCGTTTTTGTTAGGGGCATTAGCAGAATCAGTTAAATGTAAATACTGAGATATTTGTCTCAGAACAAAAATAAATTCAGTGAAACGTGAAGTTATTTCAGTTTTGCTTAAATGTTACCATAAAAAATGAGTTATCAGCTAATTTTAATATAGAAGAATTGCGTACATTATTGAATTTTCAATTGAACTTAAATGCATATAAAGCAGATGTTCCATAAAGATAAAGCAGAAACACTGGAATTTATCTTTAAAGAAAACTGCTAAATGAAATTCATATCTTTGCAACAAAATGGAATAATTTCAAACACGTTTATAATTCACAAACATAAATTAGTCAACTGAATATTGACAAACTTCTATATGGAAATGTGTGAAACAAAATTTAGGAACTCTGTCATTGATTTTTATCTGTAATTAGTTTCAAGACCTGGCATGGTTTTGAGAAAGCTGTTTAAAATCATGGTTTTATTTTGGAACTTAATTGAAATCCAGTGTTTTAATTAGACTTAATAGTTATGAGTGTTAAGTGCATTGATGAAATCTTGATTTCTGATATCTTGCAGGGAGTATTTTTTAATGGTGACAAGATCTTAAAATGTTTTTATGTCTGTCACACAAGACATTTAGACTCATTAAAATTAGCTTTACTTCCATTTTACTGTTAGATAAGAGCAGTCCAATAAGATCTAGCTTGTCTATATTAGCAGATAAGCTAGGTCCTTGATAATGTCACCCATCTTTGCCTGTATATCTATAAAATTTCATAATTTAAAAATTGTTTTGACAGAACATAGGGTTTCTAGGTCTCATTACTATCCCCTCAACAGAAATTACAAGAATCTCAGATGAAATTTTGGGTGTGCATCACTTCATTATTTAGCATTTGTATTCCATGTTGGCATGGGCTTGACAAGATCTAGCATGTTAGAGGACTTAATCAAGCTGCAGTGTTTTGCTTTGAATCGTTTCTATGGCTGAATGCCCTTTCTAACACCAACAACTCTACAGAATGTACTCAGAGTTTTTTCGTGTCAACGGCACTAGTGAGATTACGAGGTGACTTGCAAGACAAGATCTCTTGATCAAGAGGTATTAAGAGGTTGCATATGCTCGATGTTGAGAGGCAAGAGTATGAGAGAGGGATAGGAACAAGTCTTGTAGGGCAGAATACATGTCTACCCAGTTGGAAAGTGAGAGATAATGATGATGTGTCATCCCCCAAATTAAAAGTGGGTATAATGATAGAGGCTCTAAGTTTGCATCGCCATCATCTCTATATTCCCTTTCTATAACCATCTGTTGCTCTTGCAATGAATGGCAAACAGAAGGGGGTCTGGTCACTGGTGAATATCAGTTTGGGGGGGAAGGTAGCGGATGTGATAAGTGGCAGTATAAAAAATGGGTGTAGTGAAGTGTGGAACAGAGGAGGGGTACTTGTGACAAGGATAGAGATCCAAGGTATGTAAGAGTGAATATAGAAAAAGATGGAGTGGGTGGGGGCAATGGTAAGTATGAGATGGTCTTAATAGTGGGATGATATGAATTATGTGGTATACATGGGGAGAGGGCTCCAGGGAATGGGAAACTGATTGCACAAAAATGCAGGGAGTGAAATATATGTATTTCTGCTCTTGTATGATTACAATAATGGAAGCAACTAAGGTAGTGCTGCAGTTACCAGGGTGCTGGAAGGATGGGTATTGGGAAATGGACTATGGGGACAACTTGGATGAAGGGACATGAAATCTACTGAGGACATTGTTGTCAAAATAGGCAGGTCTTCCTCAGGTACATTGAATTGCCAGTTGTCTTGGTTCTTTGCCAGTAGCATTCAATATCCTGAGGTTAGTTTTATCGAACACATCAAATAGAGCTCTTGACTTATCTCTTTGTGAAGCTGGTTTAATTTCAGTAACATCATTCTTGACATGTTGAAGCAGAGAAGCATCTTTCATCATTGTAGTAATAAAACTTCATTTTCTCTGCACCTTAATTGGTTCTAATTTTCATCTTTTCTTTCTGTGCATATCTTCAAGAGGAATTAAATATCAGTTCAGCTACACATTAAGGAAATTAAATAAATTTGATTTGCAGCTTCAAAATAAATGTTTAACTCTTCAGCATTTAAACTGGCCACATCCAGCCCAAATATTCTACCTGTCTTACATTCAAACTCTTTAGATCCTGTCTGTTACACTTACTCTATGATGTCATTTTAAAAATAATCACATCAAAATTTTGAAACCATCAAAATTATAATGCATCATGATTAATTCAAAACGATGTGAATAAATTAGCACTAAATTTTACAGTAATCTGAATACTAAAGGATTAGTCTTTCATTTTTTAACATCCATTTTTTTCTGTAATTGTTTGGGCCCAATGGAATTTGCCGAGGCAGATTTTCTCCCTCTGAATGCCTTTCCTGTTTCCAAGTAAGGTAATATTTCTGCATGTTTTCTCAAAAAAGAGGTACTTGCTTGATCATAATACTTGTTTATAACTATATCATGATGTCAAGATAAGGAAAAACATAGACACATATTTGTGATTGTTTTTTTCATACTGTAGGATTGAACTGAAGACCATGTTGTTAAAGAACTTATAAAGCTATGCCTACCTTCTTTGTTTTAGTGAAATAGAATGCAACAAATTTCGTCATCTTGGAAGAGTTGTTATACCAGTAATAAACACATGCACTGGTTCAATTTCATTTCTTTGTCAGTTGGTTAGCTAATTAACCAACCAACTAATCGATTGTGTGATTAATTTATTCATATGGTTAATCAATCATTTGTGTTTGTCAGTCTTTTTGTCACTATATCTTCAGTGACATGCTCTTTCCCTTCAGATTTGTCTCTTATTATTGGTATAATGACTTTTGCAAGGTATACAATTCAGTGACAAATTATAATAATATTGACTATTTTAATTGAATGCTCTTTGTCCTCGTCTTATGACTGGTATGAACTTTACATTTTGAACTAGAGAAAGTCTCAGCTGGGTTGGTATCAAAAAGGTTAATGGCTTTTGGTGATGGTTTTGAGCAACATCAGCGATATTTGAATTTGTTCAATCAATTTGTTTTTGTATTAAAAAGTTTTCATATCTAACTACAAAGTTAGTTTTTGTATGTGGCAGATGTTCAGGGAGAAAAACTAGAGGTAGTCGATAGCTTCCGCTATCTGAGTGACCAAGTTAGTAGTGGGGGTGGGTGCGCTGAAAGTGTAACTGCTAGAATAAGAATAGCCTGGGCCAAGTTTAGAGAGCTCTTACCTCTGCTGGCGACAAAGGGACTCTCACTCAGAGTAAAAGGCAGACTGTATGACGCATGTGTACGAACAGCCATGCTACATGGCAGTGAAACATGGGCTGTGACTGCTGAGGACATGCGTAAGCTCGCAAGGAATGAAGCCAGTATGCTCCGCTGGATGTGTAATGTAAATGTGAATACCCATCAGAGTGTAAGTATCTTGAGAGAAAAGCTGAACATAAGAA
>NC_068983.1:89943087-89945542 GCF_001194135.2 Octopus bimaculoides
TACCATCCTGAGCGTGACCGTTGTCAGTACCGCCTGACTGGCCTTGTAGGGTTTTCGAGCGAGATCGTTGCCAGTGCCCCTGGACTGGCTCTTGTGCGGGTGGCACATAAGACACCATTTCGAGCGTGGCCGTTTTCGTGCGGGTGACACGTAAAAGCACCCACTACACTCTCTGAGTGGTTGGCGTTAGGAAGGGCATCCAGCTGTAGAAACTCTGCCAAATTAGATTGGAGCCTGGTGTAGCCATCTGGTTGTACCAGTCCTCAGTCAAATCGTCCAACCCATGCTAGCATGGAAAGCGGACGTTAAACAATGATGATGATGATAATTCAAAACTGGGATTCAATTTGCAAGAAGTTTCAAGGATATTACTAAAATGGTTGATTTGTGTAGCTATAATTAACTGGATTTTTGTGGGTAGTTATCTGGCAACATTTATGATCATTTTTATGTTACCATCTATTTTTGTGGTAGGCAAATGTCTAAGCTGTGTTTCACTCATAGTAGCTATTGTATATACCTATTTACATTCTGCAGGCTCAACAAAATGTCCCTGTTTGGTTAGAAGAAGAAGCAAAAATGGTAGGCCTTTCAAATGGCACATACAGTAGTGGACGCTTTGGTGGCCGGGATCGAAGAAGAATTAGGGTAAGAATATATCTTGACATCTTGAAATTAAAGAAAGAGCTTCAACATAATAAACTCTATTCCAAACCTAATTGCTTTTACTTGGTTTTCTTGTAGGAGTGTGCATTGATGTTCTCATTAATTTGGTAACATAAAAGAATTTAATGAGTGAATTAATTGTATAGTCTGGTGAAACTGAATAATTGTGTATTTTCAGAGCTGTGCACCAGAAATGGTTAATGATGGTTGTGGTTGGCAACCTATAAGCAGTGGAGCACCCCCAAGACAAGCAATTGAAGAGGAAGAGCTGTGGGAATAATTGCTTTCCAACTGTGATAAAGTCATTCCATACCAAAAGTTTTCTATTTTTTCATTCAAAGACTATTTTCAATTGATACTGTTGGGTGTTGATCTTTTTTTTTTTTTTTTTTTTTTTTTTCAATTGTGGAGAAAACAAAGATCTTGTTAAATAGTTTTATGTTTTTTATAATTGCTTATTTACTTTAAATAAACTTGATTTTTGAGTTAAAACTGATGTGTCTGTTCTAAAATTACCAAGTCCTACCTGAATTTGACTTATTTTAACTTTTGACCAAAATGAGCGATAATGTTCACCTTAAGCTAAGCAATCTGGACTGTTCCCCACTTCATTTGTCTTTGATTAACAATTAGAGATCTAGCAGCAAGAGAAGCATCTGCATTGTCACACAAAGTACCAAAATATCACAGATTGTAATATAGAAAGCTAAGAATGCCTTTTGTTACATTCAATGAAAGCAAGCAATTAAGACAAGCCACACTAAACTGCATGTTGTACAGTCCAGTCCTCCAAAGGTGAGATGATGTATTGCACCAAATAGTTTTGACCAGCTACTTATGTGCTATAGTTGTAGACTTCATCAAGTCTGCTTGTAGGAATCTGCTACTTCTAAGTAGATTACTAATCGTGAATTCAATTGTGGCTTAAATGCTTGGCATGTTATTTTTATTAAATATGCCAATGATGGTAGTCATTATATAGAATCATGTTCACAGAAGTGACATCTTAAAACCTGTTCAAATATCCAGAAAGTTTCAGAATGTACTAAACATGATCTTGTATGTGGAAGCTACAAAGCAGTTGCTTGCCTTTTTGTTGATTTTGAAAGTTTGCAACAAAGTCAATTTGGTAAAGGCACTGGACCATTGCTCAGTTTCTCCCTACTGAATTTCACTCAAAAGATGTTTTATTTTGAGGGTGTCATAAAACTTGCATAGTAGGACAGAAGCTGAAACAATATAGTCGAGAATTTGTTTACATGACTGGACAAGTGATGGCATTTAATTTTCCTCGTGTCATTTTATATGAAATAAGTACTTACAATAGGTACCATTACCTTAGAACAGTGCTGTCCCTTGTTTGGCCGAAAATTTTATATGGGTACTAGCAACAAAGATGAGAATGTATTGGGAGGATTTTTTTAGTCCATGACACCTATTTAACCCTTTCGTTACCAAACCGCCCAAAGCCGCCCGAAAAAAATTTTGGCTCATGTGACCAAGCCGCCCAAAACCGCCCGTAATCACCTATTCATATTTAAATGAGAATATCTGAGCAAATCTCGTTAGTACATTCGTGAAAACACGTGATTATTTGTGTAAACAGTTCAGCAATAGTTTCGTACGACGATCAACATGTTTTTTTAATTTTGTGAATTTTGGGAGATTTTTTTCCAAATTATTTCCTGTTGTGTTTTCAAAATTTGTAATCCTGACAAAAAAATGGATACGAATTTTATTCTGTCAAGCAGCGAGTCAGAATTCGAAGGATTTTCCGTTGAAGACCTTG
>NC_068983.1:89946347-89952046 GCF_001194135.2 Octopus bimaculoides
AAGAGACAGTAATAAATCCAGTAATGTGCACAACTCTTCTATAATAATATTTTGTTGTATACCCAATTGAATATTAGCTAATAACCCATTTTCTATAGCGATGTTTGAACAAAAATTTAAATAATTTTATATTTTGTTGAATTTACCTGTATTTACCTGTAATTAAAGTCACTTTGTGACAAAAATTTTGGTATAGAATTGGTTGAGAACCTTTCGTTAATTTATCTTCCAAAAATCACATTAATATGTTGATAAATAAAAAAGTTAGAGTTGTTTAATGAAACCAGCCTAAATTTATGATTATGTTAGAAATTAATTGAAACACATAAGGGGTGTAATTTGGTTAGAAATATGGTAACGAAAGGGTTAAATATCAAAGTGTTTGTTAGCCACAACCAAAATTGAATACACACCTGCCACCTATGCTTATAGGTGCTGTTGTAAGTAATCACTTACTTCAAACTAGTAATTAATTTGGGCTGATATTACATACATGTACATTAAAAATGGGCTAGAAGACATTTGAATCAGGATGTTAAAGATTGAAAAAGTGTTAGTAAGAGAAAAGGGCAATAGTAATGACTTAGGAAAGCACTGTTTTTGGAAGGAAGTGCTTGCAGTTTTATATTTGAAATACATCACCATTAACCCAATTTTTGACCATCTGTCTTCTAAAATTTGAAATCGTAACACAAATAGAATAGTGAAATTTGACATGAATTTTGCACTAAGATCAGCAAAGGGACCAAGTTTCCTTCTTAAAAAAAGCAATTCCAACAAGCAATCTTCTGAGCTTGCTTTCAGATAGTAGTTTTTATGTTTTTGTTCTACTTGGAAGTAAATGTGCATTTTTATAATTAGACTAAATCATAGGTGCATTTAGCATCAAAATTCAATATCTGATTTCTCTCTCCTTTCATACTTAGTTTGGAAATCATCATCATCATCGTTTAACATCTGCTTTCCATGCTAGCATGGGTTGGACGATTTGACTGAGGACTGGTAAGCAAAATGACTACACCAGGCTCCAATCTGATTTGGCAGAGTTTCTATGGCTGGATGCCCTTCCTAACGCCAACCACTCCAACAGTGTAGTGGGTGCTTTTACGTACCACCGGTACGAAGGCCAATCAGGCGGTACTGGCAAAGGCCAAGCTCAAAATGGTGTATTTTACGTGGCACTGGCAGCGACCTCGCTTGAATGTCTTTTCACATGCCACTGGCACAAGTACCGTGAAAGTGACGCTGGTATTGCTATTTACGTGCCACTGGCACGGAAGCCAGACAGCTGCTCAGGCAACGATCACGGTTAGACGGTGCTCTTAGCGCTCCACTGGTATGGGTGCCATCACGATTTCGCTTTCACTTGCCCCAACAGGTCAGTTGACTATGGTGCTGCTAAACCAGTCATTGGGTATGACTCCATGTATCACCTGGTTAACAATACAGGTGACTAGGCTATAGCCGACACTGCCAGATATTGTGAGCATCTCTGCAGTTATTCCTGATGGGCTGGGGGCTTTCCCTGTCTTCACACTCTTAATTGCTTTATCTAACATGGTACTCTCAACTCAGATAGTTGGTCCCTCTGTTGGGTCGGCATTTGGCAAACTCTCTTTCTCCTATTCATTCTCTTTATTTAGCAACCTTTCGTAGTGGCGTCTCCAAACCTCTTTCTTTGCAGCCTCATTTAGTGCAAGCGTACCATCATCCATGCTGACACATTTCTCTCCTACGAATGACATCACGATTCTCTCTCACACACTGTCTTGCAACACGAAATACCTCAAGTCTTCGGTCCTCAAGGCGCAGAACATTGGTAAATTTTTTCTTATCTGCTTCCCCTCTGGCTAAATAAACCTGTCGCTTAGCTTCCCTTCTGGCAGTCTGATACAATTCCCTGCTACGACCGTTCTTCCAGTCCTTCCAAGCCTGTTTCTTTTGTCTAATAGCCCTGTCAACAACATTGTTCCACCACCACCACCACGTTATTTGGGGTCCAGAGGGGACTTTGCACCATCCACAGATCTGGTCAGTGTCCCTCAGCAGGTTGTCTCGTAGAAACCTCCAGTTGTCTTATTACTCGAAGCCTGTGACGAAATACAAGGGGGTATAGCTTCACGTGATGTATAAGTCTCTAAATCTCTATCCATTTGCAGGATCTTTAAGCTTACAGACCCTTCTCCTCCGTGCTGGTCATCTTCTGGGCAACCACTTAGCCTTGGTCCTGAACTACTAGTCTATGTTGTGGGGTACATTCTTTGCGAGGGATGGTTTTGGCATGTATAAGCAGTCCTCTTTCCCTTAAGTTGGTATTGCAAACCATAAGGTCATTTGCATCACAGTACTCCAGCAGCCTGGTTCCCTCCTCATTTCGGGTACCAAAACCTTAGCCTCCATGGAAGCCCCGTGAATGTTGTCCAACATGTCCATGGAAGTCACCAGCCACAAAGAGGTCCCTGTCATTCGTTGACGAGGTAGTCTGCAAGAGGGTGTCATAAAATCAGTCTTTTTGTCCACCGGGTAGCCCAGGCTGAGATAATGGTTGCTAACCCATGGTGAAGGACTAATCTAATCTTAAGTATTCTATCGCATACTCTGGCTACCTTGATTGCCTTAAATAAAATAGTTAATTATTTAGTGATAATTAAAACAAGAGTTGTAGTTACTCAAAATAACCCCCACCCACTGAAACTAATGTGCTCTGATTTGTTGCTAACTTTCTACAAAGCTAAAGAGAGACCTAGGGCACTGCTGATGAATGGGGATGGTGCAACTGTTGCTTGCATCTTGGACTGCTTCCAGTAAATGGTTGGCTGATTGGCAGGGACTCACAACAATTACTAACCTGGATAAGACAGTGTCTTCTCACTGACTCTTCTGCAACTGCTGTAACATCATCATCAGTATTAGTAAGAATGTGTACCACCTGTCGAATTCTACCATGATGCACCTTGCTTTCAAATTAAACACCTTGCTGAATATTCTCTCAGAACTTCAGGATTTTGTTCATGGTTTTCTGACAGGCAACTGAAATTCATGCTTAACATTAACTGTACCAGCCAGGAAGGGCCCAAAAGGTTATAGGTGCCATTCTTTTTCATTAGGCTGAAGAACATTATTTCAATATTATTGAAATACTGATTACAAAATTTTCCACATTTATTGATATTTGCTTTGAATCAGACCTGCTAGTATGTCAACGTCATTGTTTAACATCGGTTTTCCATGCTGGCATGGGTTGGATAGTTTCACATGAGCTGGGGCACTGTTCTGACTCCTAATTGTCTATTGTGGCATAGTTTCTATGGCTAAATGCCTAACTCCAACCACTATATATAGTATGCTGGGGGCTTTTCATGTACCCCTGGCACAGGTGCATTTATGTGGTACTGGCTGACTGATTTTACTTAGCTTGAAGCATCTTCTCAATTACAGCAAATCGCCATAACTCCCTGGTCCCTTGTCATTTCCTCAGTGAGTCCTAGTTTCTAAAGATACTTTCTCACCAATTTGTCTCACATATTCCTCTGAGTCAACCCCTTCCCCAAGTAGAGCTTAGCACTTCTTTATGCAACTTTTCTCATCCATATGCATCACATGACCAATCCAGTGCAGTCTTCTCTCTTGCACAAAACTTTTGATGCCTCTCACACCCAGTTTTCCTTTTAAATCACTTACAATCTGTGTACACATTAATATCCAGCAGAGCATGCAGGGTTCATTACTTTCAAGCCTTCACATGTCCTCTAGTCAAAGCCCATGTTTCACTGTGAGGTAGCATAGCTGTACATACAAGGGCATCATACAATTTGCCTTCCACTCTGACGATGCAGCCCTTATTTACCAACAACAGTAGAAGCTCTCAGAACTTTGCCTAGCTCGTTATTGTAGCAACTATGCTTCCTCCTCCATTGCTAACTTTGTCACTTAGGTAATGAGCCATCTACTACTACTGAAACCCCCCCCCCCCCATTTGAGGGAGTTTATTTGCACCTGCACATTTACCATGCAGATTATCTCCTTTCATCTTCCTGTGATACTGTTACATCTATGTCCAAGCTTACTCTGGGTACTACGTGGTTTCTACCAACACCCTTATATATCAAATCCCTGGAGGGATTTGTGATTTGTCTGTTTTCCTGCTTGGTAGGACTTTGTTTTTTTTGCTAAATTAACACTAGGCCCTTACATTCCAATCTTTGTAGTGAACTTAGGACTATCAGGCCTTGCAGGGACAAGATCTCCTAAGTTGATTTGCTTAGAAGTACAACACAAGTATGAGGTAGTTCAGTGTTAGACTATTCAACCACTTTGGTTTATACACCTATGAAAGGTGGTAATATAACTAAAGGTCACTTATAGACTGGTGGATGCAAAGCCATATACAGAAATATTCGTATTTAAATAGGGAGGAAGTATGAAGTTTTAATTGAATTAAAATAATCATAAGAGCCAAAATCACAAAGTTCTTGTTATCCTGCGACTGTTTTAAAATAAAATGAGGCTGTAATGCTTATATATATATATTTCTAAGGGCATGACAGAAATATCAAAACAATTGCAATCATCATGATGCTACATTTAAAATGAAGTTCTGGGCTCTTAGGTTGTCTCCATTGGTGGAACCATTACATATTCACAAAAGTTTCTCTTGTCCTTGCCAGGCACAATCCTAAGAGTAAGTTATAAGCTGTTGGTCTTTAACAAGTCCCCCAGTTTTGAAGTTTGATTGATGAGGAAGGCACACACAAACATGTGACTTGTGAGGGATTCCAGACCAGTAAACAGTATCATACGAACATCTGTAAACTAAAGACAATTTTTATTCAGGTTCTGTCAAAAACTATTAAGTTGAAAAACTCAGAGGAGTTCAGAAGGTAAAATGTGATCCTATGGGAAGGAAATAACTTATAAAGGAGTCAAGTGGTGTTAACAGAGATGACTGGGGTGCAATGTGAGATAATTACGTAGGTGAGGTGAAAAAGCTATCTAGAGCTAATGTTGGAAAGTACCCAAGTAAAAGCAGACAACAGACTAGTGAATCCCAATCAGCTTCCCCTCTGTAAAATTTTAAATGAAATTAAGGAATTGAAGGCTTAGACCTAAGATTAAAAAAAACATATAAAACTTCGAGGTATTCTATAACAACTGTGAATATATTACCAACCATTTCTGAGGAGACATAGGTTCCATTTTGAGAAACAATATAGAAATTTTTATTACTCTTTTACTTGTTTCAGTCATTTGACTGCAGCCATGTTGGCGCACTGCCTTTAGTCAAGCAAATTGACCCCAGAGCTTATTCTTTGTAAGCCTAGTACTTATTCTATCGGCCCCTTTTGCCGAACCGCTAAGTTACGGGGACGTAAACACAGACATATATATACACACATACATATACGACGGGCTTCTTCCAGTTTCCGTCTATCAAATCCACTCACAAGGCTTTGGTCAGCCTGAGGCTATAATAGAAGACACTTGCCCAAGGTGCCATGCAGTGAGACTGAACCCAGGACCAGGTGGTTGGTAAGTAAGCTACTTATCACACAGCCACTCCTGTTTAAAATGTTTTGTCAAATTTAAACCCTGTCTTTCAATCAATAGCAAAAATACAATAGTTACAAGTCTAATCTATATATATAAAAATGAGAATGTGTGTCTGTCTGTGTGTGTGAATCCCTAAAACTCTAGAACTA
>NC_068983.1:89952893-89961942 GCF_001194135.2 Octopus bimaculoides
ACCCTATCAGATATACTTTCATTGTGATTTCTGCAATGTGGTGCATAAATTGTCAAGTAAATGAGACACATCTTTGCCTCCACTGATTCACTTGCAAAGTCGTTGAGTAAAATTATTTCATTGCAGACCTCCTTTGGGTCTTTTTATTATCACTACGACATACATAGTCCCCAGTTGGTAACATTGATTTCAAGGCCCTCCTAGATGAGAGACTGGCATTCCACTTAATGTCTATGTTCCATGCTGGCATGGATTAGAGAGTTATTAATGTAGAAATATGGTATCGTAGCTACTAACAGTTGAGGGTTGCGTAGTCTAGACAGCGTTTTTAGATTTCATTATTCTCTTTAACCCGGGCAAAGCCGGGTATTTCTGCTAGTATCTTATAATATCTAATATCTTAATAGTAAAACATTCAGTGTCCTATATTTATTACACTTCTTAAATGCAACATGCCATCAAATTGGCACTTTCATATTAAAAGGTTGCTACAGAGGGATGAGGTAGTTTATCTTTCCAACTCATACACACAAAGAAATGAAAAGTACCAGACTGCTGACATTAAGATAATCTAGACAATGTCAAGAGGGGAGCATTCACACTGTGACTCTGTTTCACAAATTTTTACTCTATCCATGTATAAATTAAAAAAAAAACAAATTTGTTTTTTTAGAAGCATTGAAATGGTGTATTGTGTAACACAAATAAGATATGTTTTTTATGCAGAGTTGCCGTTAGAATAGCAGAATTAGCTTTATAAGATGGAAAAGTTTGTCAACAACTAACCATAAGACTTGAACCCATATCCCTCAAAGACTAGCTGAATGTTTTACTATTAAGCTAAACTACCTGCTGACAAATTCACCACTGAATTTAGATACTAAATACTTTAGCTTTATAGAAGTACCATGCGTGTATAAATGTAAACAAACAAATGTTTTTTTTAGAACCATCGAAAATGTGTATTGTGTGATACAATATTTTGTAAGGGTAATTTAACCAGTATTTCTGTTATTCTAATGGCAACTCTGCATTTGAAAAAATGTCTTATTTGTATTGTACAATATATATGTGTATATAAACTTTTCTTTGGAGTGATCATCGCTCAGACTTTTCCCCAACATCTGATTTTTGTTTTATAAATATGTGTGCATGGCTTTGCACTCATGATTGCAAGATTTTGATACTTGACTGGGTAGTGTGTTATGTCCTTGAGCAAAGCACTTCATTTCACATCACTCTAGTCCACTCAGCTGGCAAAAATGAGTAATCCTGCAATGAACTGGCATCCTGTCCAGGAGAAGTAGTAGATACACCACAATATCTGGGGAAACTGGCTTTATAAGCCTGTTGTACATAAACGTATATATTGAGATACAAATTTAGAAACTTCCACAATGTGAAATTATTATTTTTTGAAACTGAGCATTGAAGTAGCTAAAGCTATAAATAATAGCCTAAATAAATTTGAAAAATTTTGGATAGAAAACAAGGATGCTCATGGGACTCAAACACGTCTGTAAACATGACAAGTGTTGAACCATTCAACCAAAAAAACTCTTATTATACATTCTCTTGAATTTTCTAAATTTTTATGATGTGAACAACATAATTCTTGCTGGTAAGAATATAGTTATTAAAATGAACCAAGAAATTTGAAAGATTGCTTTGGTCCAATAGCAGAACACTTGTCATGTTTAAAGGAGCTGTGGGTTTGAGTCTCATAGACAGCCTTCAGCTTATGGTTTTATCTGCATCAAGAAATGGTTATGTATATTGTTATACTTGGGGATGGTCATGTTTTGCTAATTAAACACATACACTGAGTGTCGTGTCTGTTCTCTGTATTGATAAGATCCTAACATCTATGTTGTCAACAGAGCCTCTATGTTCTAATTGAGCACTGATGAGCTCTTGCCAGTGATCACTTATCCACTCACCTATGTGTGCTCTCTCCAATGTATGTCATCCTGTTTCTGCACCATGCCTCAGTACACCTTATACTATAGACTACATTCCTAGTTTATCTGTGGGTTTACTCTACCCACTAAACAGTTATCTGTAGAGGGGTTCTTTCAAATGGGTATGTTCTACAGATCAGGGATTTTATGGGGGTCCCTAGTCTTGCTTCCAGGAGTAGCATTGATGAACATGACACTGGTATTTTTGGTTGTCATACAAGTTGGCCTTATCTATCTTCTTAGTTCTTTCTATGCTAATCCAGGTAATAATGACTGCAGTACTGACAAGAATAAACATGGAAAGATGATACAAACACAGTGTCAAAATAAGAGTCAATCACAGCAGCATCAGCAGAAGAAATGTGGGCAAAGGAAGGGTCAACATAGAAAATGGTAGTACCACTAAGAACAGTAATAGCAGTAACAATAGTATAGTAGAGAATGAACACACATACACAGAAAGAAACAAACAACAAAATAAAGGTCAACATAGCAAAGCAAGTGGTACCAAGACCACAAACCCTAGCATTAGTGACACCACCATTAGTTGTAGTCACACTAAGAACAATATGAATAACAATAACAACACCCACATCTATAATGGTAATGATGATAACAGCAGTAATAAAAATAACAAAAGCTGTAATAATAGTGAGGACAACAACAACAAAGTCAACCATGAAAACATGCAAATCAACACAAACAATATGCACAGACATCAACAACCAGAAAGATAGTAATCAGAGAAATGATAGGAAAGAAGAAAATAATAGAATTGATGTAAACAACATCAATCTCCTTCACACCTTATTTTTCAACCCATGTGATACAATCCTACCTTTCAACAAACGGGTCAATATCCCACAACAAACAACTAAATAGAAGAACAATTCACAATAGCTAGGACAAAACTTGGATTTTAGAACAATACACTAGGAGAGAGGCCCAGCAAGTTGATGATGATGTGGTCAAACATCCTTGGACCAACAACTTCCAAGTCACGAATAATGTCACCACAACACTGTATGAACGCCGTAAGGATCACACAGTGATCACTGATCCAGTGACAGGACCGCCAAAACCAGACTGCAGAGCTAACATTGCTAACAACTACAGAATTTCCCACTTCCACTACATGCCCTATAATCAAAATGTCCTTGGATGTATGGGATAGCACAGAAGACTTCCTCAGCAGAATCAACAAATGCAACTGTGACCTGACATGTGTAATAGGCAGTATGGATGTAATGTCCCTATACTCATCCATTGATGATGATTTTGCTGCGAAGATGATCAGCAAGAGCGACATGGAATTTCATGGTGTTCACACATGGGAACTAGTCCTCCTCTTCAGACTTACATGTGGCAAAAAGTACAAAGACAACAGGTGAGAAAAATTTCACACATGAAGCAGGTGCGAGCACCAATGTTACACCAAGAGGCCACATATTTAAGTTTAATTACAAGATATACATCTAAGAAGAGAGTGCAACCATCAGTGTTAGTATCACTGGCAATGTAGCTAACCTCTTTATGGTTTGGTGGGATAGGAGACTCAAAGAACACTTAGCAGAGAGCTCCATAACCCTGACCATGTACTCCCGCTAGGTGGATATCAACATATTTGCAAAAGCATCCCTAAGAGACAGTGTCTATGAACCAGAAGCTAGCACCCTGAAGAGCATCCAGCAGATAGCTAGACTACCCTAGTAAGCACCCTAACTACAGACTACTTGTTCTAGATATGGAATTCTGGCTGGAAACTAGAAATAACAAGGTCCAGATCCTCTATTCCCAATATGCTAAACCCCTGGCCTCCAAATAACTGATCAACTGGAACACTGTAATTGTGGCTGGTATCAAGTTCAATATCTTAAGAGACACATACAACACTTCATCTGTCACATGAAGTTCTCTGAGTACAGCCAAAGAGACAGGATCAGGGTGTACAACGGAGCCAGGGCAAAATACAGGACTATCATAGAGAATGATGCTAGTGGGATCTATTCACTATAAAGAAGTAAATCTTATCAAACAGAGAACAGACAGTTTATGGAGGCTACACACATAATAAAAGATAGACCAAGCCTCAACATAAAACATGAAAGAAGTAATATCCTGCCACTACCACCCCTCTACCACACTATGCAACCTGACAACTTAAGACAAAATGAAGAAAAATAAATAAATGGCACAGGTACTGACAGTATAATATACAAACCCTTATACACACACAAGATACAAACGAAAGACAGAATGAAAAAGAGAAAAATATAATACACAGGTACAATCTGTAATATATAAACCCATATACATGAACACAGGACACACACAATAAAACATAGAGACACACACAAATACAGATGTAAATATATGTATAATAATAAAACTAAAGTGAAGATCAAATAAATAGTGCGTGTGTTTAATTGGCAAAAGATGACCACCCCCAAGTATAACAATATCTGTTTCAACACACATTTTCACACCAACAATCTTGTAAAACAAATATATAAATGTGTATGTGTATAAGTGTAACTTCCCTGAGTAAAGGGAACTAGTAGGTATAAAAATAAAATACTTCTCATATACAGATCCAACTCACAAACAATGGTATGCGACTGAAAAACTTTCTTTACACGCATGCACAATGTAAAATGATATATAACTGATTTGTTAAAAAAATTAATAACAAGCGACATAAAAGAGAAAAGAAACTGTAAAAAATAAAAATAAAAATAAATAAAACTTCAACTTGATTATCAAATGGATCGTTTATTGAGTTCTCCCAGAGATCCTTAAAAAAATAAATAATCCATAAAATATTTCACAAAGAAGAGTCCTTTTCTTTCTGCTTCTTTACCTTAAAGTGGAAAATGATAGAGAAAAGGGAGGGAGATGGAAAATGTTGAAAGAAAAAAATATATATCTGAATAGAAATTTGTTTTATGTTAGAAAAAAAGACTCAACATTCAGTTGAACCACTGCAGTGATGAGAAATGTGGCAACTGCCAACATAGGTTGATAGAAGTGTGTGTGTGTGTGTGTAAACAGGGAGGGAAGCTAACATCTGTGTGTGTATGGGAAAGAAATCTAAATTGAAAGTTTTAAGTGGAGTAAAAGAGAGAAAGTTTCTTTTGACTTAGTGTGTTCTTTCAAGGAATCTTCTCCAAATGGAACATTGGAAAAAGACATTCAGTTACCTATCATCAAATGAGAAATGGATTCTTTTCTGTTTCTGTTTCTATTTAAAAAAAATCATTCTAGTGCTGGGATTGAAATAAAATGAACTGATACATGAAAAGAAATATATAAACATAGACAAAGCTGAGTGGATAAAAATTAACAATTCAGTGCAACGAACTAATTATAATATATATTACATTACTAAAATGTGGAGAACTAGACTTAGTATAATAACAACAACAAAAATGTTTCTTACACTTGCATTAAGCCTCAGAACTCTAGGAGATATGAAGATGAGAAATTCATATGCCCAAATCTTGCTTATGTGTTATAACAGCCTACACAGATTAAAAACAAATAAATAAAAACCTCTGATCAGATATAAGGATGAACTTTGTAAGAGAAAGTTAACTTTATTAATCCTGAAGAGCTGAAATATTGGTTCTATCAGGACTTGAATTGAAAATGTAAGATATTTAGTCAGGTATGTGATTGATTTTTCCTATTGGCAAAAAAGCCACTAACTTGTTAAAGATACAGATAATTTCTATTGAATTGAACCCCAACCCTTGTTATGACTGGCACTTATTTTGTTGGCACCTCCTCTCCCAACCACACAGAGGAATGGTGAAAGATAGTCAACAAGATTTGAAGTTAAAAACACAAAGGGACAAAACTAAATAGTAGGAGGCATTTCATCTGGCACTGTATCATTTCTGCCACTCCATAACCCCAAAACAATAAAATGAAAAGAGGGATAAGAAACGGCAGTAAAACCTAACTGCAAATGAAAATTCAAATTAATTTTGTGCTGATTAATTTATTTCATCAGCTGTGTGGAAATAATGTATAGAAAGGGTGTGAAGGAGGATTTGTTAAATATATCTATTTTAATAGTGATGTTGATATATATGAATAAAATAGATAAACATTTAAGAATATTTGTTAAACCATTTCAAAGACATGTCAAATAAGACTAGTTTCTTTTTCTCACTTAACAGAAAATTTAGGGCATTGGTGGAGAAAAACTTTATCTTCACACAATCACCTGCATAGAGTTGTTTGTTTATATATATTTATATTCCCTTTTTTTTTTAATTTTAAAACAGAAATAAAGATTAAAAAACAAAACAAAAATCAATTCATTATAATTTCACACTGGGTAGAAATGACAACACTGAGCACAAATCTTACGTTGTGTGCTAATGAAAACAATAGTACAACCATTAAATTAAACATATACTCTCTCTCTCTCTCACACACACACACACACACACACACACACAAAACTCATTTAGCCAAGTAAAAAGAAAAGATGATGAACTTTAACTTGCAAGATGTACATGCTGTTTCTTTCATTATTTCCAAAGATCTCAGTAGTAATGGTAGTAATTTCTAACACACGCAGGAGACCACAAGTTTTTGAGAAAGAGGTGTAGTCAATTAGATCAACTCCAGCACTTGACTCATACTTTATTTCATCAATCCCGGAAGGATGAAAGACAAAGTCAACCTTAGCAGCAGTTGAACTAAAAGTGTAATGAGATGTAACTAAATACTGCAATATATATTGTCAGTCACTCCACCAATTTTGCCTTTCACCTTAACAACAACGATGATGATGATGATGATGATGATGATGATGATAATAATAGCAACAATAAAAATAATCCAGTCAGGATACATCTATCAATGTTAAAAATGTACATTAAACTATAGTGTTGGTGAGAAAAGTTGAGTGAATTGTCTGTTGGTTCATCCATCTGAGCTATGCAAGTGGTCTTTGACAGGAGAGAGATAGAGAGAGAGAGAGATGATTAAACATGGTGAAGGGTATAAAAAAAAAGAAAAAAAAACCCCAAAAAACACCCAACTGTCAAGACATTGAAATAAATGTGGTAAGTTAAAAACAATGTCAATAGTAGCTGCTCCCTTTTGCAGTGATACTAGTGTCATAACGCTTTCTCTTCCCATAGGAGTCTGCATAATGACCACCAATACCTTGAGAGTGTTGTCCGACATAAGCACCTTCTGGACTGGCTTCAGGTGGTGGCAACAAATGACTGTAGCTTCGTTTCTGACCAATAGGAGATGTCTGAAGCAGAAATAAAAAATAAAAAAATCATCAAAACAAAACATTAGAACATTCATATTATTAACACATTCATTTTTCAGACTAATTACTTCACCTTAAGAGATGATAATTTTTATCAATCTTTATATTGAAAGGTTTCAATCATTTCAATTAATTTAGCCTGATTGTTACTAAATGGCAAATTGGCAAGTGTTTTGTTTATTCTAGCTCTTTGTGTTCTGAGTTCAATCCATCAAAGTTAATTTTGCCTTTCATCCACCTAGGGGCAAAAAGTACAATATCAGTCTAAAGCAGAGGACAGGTGGAATTGGTAAAGAATCGGGTAGAATTTGTTTTGACTGGTCTTTCTAGTTCAAATCCTACCTAATTGTATGGTAGCCAATAAGAAACCTTTTCTATTGTATTCACAGAAGGAGGTGTGGTTTCAATACTACTAGGTGACCAGCAGCATAACTTATGACCCAGCCTATATCTGAAGTTGATAGTGACTTATTGAAACCACATCTCCTGTTATTCTACAATACACTAAATACTATAGAACACTATAGAGAAGGCCTGTGATTGGCTATTCATAAAATTTGCTTAATTACTCCCTCCTGGTGTATAACTTGATGCTTTTTTTCTCTCGTAACAATTCGATATCCAACGTGGGGTTTGATTTGATACTTAGTGATTCATACTTTATGATGAAGCAGATTACATCATAAATTAAGAAATAAATATGCTCAAAATAAGATTTCTTTTCTGCTTCAGGAATGCATATTGTACTTAACTGCATTTGTCCATTCCTTTACTTCCTTCAATTTGATGTCCATCTTCCATGATGGCATGAGTTGGATGGTTTGACAGGAGCTAGCATGCCAGATAGGCGCACCAACTTCCATTGTCTGCTTTGGCATGCTTTTTACAGCTGGATGCCCTTCCTAATGCCAACCACTTTACAAAGTGTAACGAGGACTTTTTATGTGGCACCAACACCAGCAGAATCACCAGGCAACTTGCGAGACAAAGATCTTTCAGCTGGGATAGCGAGTGGTACCAAGGAAAGTGGTTTTGTGCCAGGTGAGAGGTTAAGGTATAACAGAGGAATAGAGATAGGCATCTTACTATACAGGAGGTACTCGGCTACCCCAGTAGGGAAAGAAAGGAGAGATATAGTTAGTTTAGAGAGAGGGAAGATGTAACTGTAGTAAGTGATGGTGTGCAAAATTAGAGTGGCTTGGGGTGGGGGAGTATGGGAGTATGGTAGATGTGAGGGAATAGATAGTATGAGGATAGGCACGATGGGAAAGTGGAGAGGCCTGCAGCAGGTTGATGGGATGGGGGAATGTTGAGAAGATGGGCTGTGGGGGAGTTTTGACAGCGGTCAGATAGTGTGTATGTGTGTGTGCGCATGCACATGCAAAGTACATGCCTGTATGTAAGGATGACCATAATTTTACTTAGCTTGATGTCTTTTCAATCAAAGGCACGTGTGTGTGTGTTTGTGTGTGTGTGTGCACGTACACATGTATTTGTGTCAGAACCAATGTCATTCATTTCTGGGAAATATTACTTTCCTTGGAAACAGGAGGAAGAGCATTCAGCTGTAGAAACTCCGCCATAGGAAACTTCATTCAACTCATGTAAGCATAGAAAAACAGGCACTAAAATGATGATGATAACACACGCTTATAATAATATTACCACAAAAAACCAGAAATGAAATCAACAGCATGAGCTTGAAGCAGCCATTTTTGCACACACCGATCACAAAGGTTTTAAAGAAAAGAACATAAGGATAAGCTTCAAACTTTCATTACATATTTCA
>NC_068983.1:89962070-89974059 GCF_001194135.2 Octopus bimaculoides
GAGAGAGAGAGAGAGAGAGAGAGAGAGAGAGAGAGAGTGTGTGTGTGTGTGTGTGTGTGGAGCTAATGTTATAAGAGTAAAATTAGCATGAGAAGAATCAGATGCATTGTGCAAGAGAGAAGACTATGCTGGTTTGGTCATGTGGTACATATGGATGAGGACAGCTGCATAAAGAAGTGACAGTTGCTTAAAGTAGATAGAACTTGTGGAAGAGGAAAACCCAAGAAGATATGGTATGATGTTGAGTTACACAGATGACAAAAGACCAAGAATAGTAGCAGTTGGCTGTGCTCAAACAGCACAGCAAAAGTGAGGTCATAAAAACATTTGTCTAGGCTTGTATGTGCTGGGCCCTGACCCTGCACCTATTCTGCCTTGTCAAGGATTCCTAACAGCTCATCACCCTAACACTCATCCTTCCATCCCTCCTCTATCTGTGGCACTACTCAGCTGTTGTAATAAACTTGAGAGAAAAATTAGTACATATTACAAAACCCCATTCTTTGCACTACCAGGTACTCCCTATGAAACCATTTCTATCACCCATTCTCGTTATCATTCGCCGCTACACTATTTTCAGTGAGCACCTATATGTATCTTCAGTCACCTCTCCCTCACTGCCATACTTCATCTTAACACTTCTCATATCTGCCATCACACCCCATTCAATATATCCCCCACCCACCCTATGTACCTACATACCTTCCTGCAACTCCTACACCTTGAACATCACACTCCTACTTCCTGATATACAGTATTTGAAGGACATCACTTCAAAAAGCTCTAACTTTCTTGTAATTAATTCTTTTTCAGATTAATGATGAACGACATGAAATTAACAAAGCAAATGAAAAGGCATGTTGTAATCATTGCCATAAAAACTCAACATAAAGATACGGAAATAGCTTGTTTCTTGAAAGTTGCTGATCCTTTGTTGCCAAAGTTAGAGAAGACCTGGAAGCTGTTGATGGGGATTCAACATTAGCAGCCAAATGCAATACACATGTAAAGAGTTCTAATACCATAAGAACCCAAGAATTTGTGCAGAAAGTACAGGAAAAAATTCAATACTACCCTGGAAAGTCAATCAGAGCCTTTGCAAAGGATTTCAAGGTTTCAGAATGCACCATCAGAAGAGTTGTGCATGAATGTATCCATTACAAGTCGTATGTGATGTGAAGAGGTCAGTTCATATCAGTTACAATGAAAGACAATTGTTTGATCCATGGAAAGTGCTTGCTCTACAAATTGAAACATCAAGAAACTGGAACGCTTTGGTTTTTCTCTGATGAGAACTTTAAGACCAAAAAGTAAACCCAAGGAATGACAGATGGTCATGCAGAGATCCAAATAAGGTTCCAGTTGTAATTCATACCAAGTTTCCAGCAACTATGATGGATCTGGGAGCCGTTAGCAGTGAGGGTCATATCATGCCTCTCCATTTTTTTCACAGGGCTTAAGAGCCAATACTGCTGCCAACACAAATGCATTGGAGAAGGTTGTGAGGCACTGGGTAGACAGCATAAGCAACAGAAGACCTTACATCTTCCAACAAGACTCTGCACCATTTCATAAGGCTAAAAGAACCCAAGCTTGGATGCATGCCAATTTCCACGATCATTTTACCCTAGACACATGGCTTCCTAGCTCACCCGACCTTAATCTACTGCACTATTATGTATGGGGTGTCGTTGAAAGGAAAGTCAATCAACACTCTCATAACACTATTCAATCTCTTGTGTCCGCTATAACAAAGACTATGTCCGAAATTGATAAAGACCATCTGATTTTTGCATGTCAATACTTCATACCCTGAATTGAAGTTGTCATTAAGGCTAATGGTGGATTTATTGTATAGAAGTGTTGTAAGAACTCTCAAAATTATTTGTACCAATTCTCATTTAATTGAAGTTTTTCTCTGATGTGCTGTACTTCTTTTTCTTCATTCCTACAAATGACCTCAAAATACTGACGCACCTTATATACCCTCCCTTAGCCACTTCTACATTCTCACTTTACTCTCTCTCCATGCTAGCATTTCTCATCAACCACACATCCACCCTCGTTCATTGTTCACTACATTCATCTCTGCCCCCATCTCTAACGATTGGTTGCTCTTCTCTCACAATATTATGAAACTAATAACTTTTCCTCTGTCCATATTCTTTTTTGCTCACCTTGTACCTTGAGGGTTTGCCTTGATACCCCATAACTACCATCTCCCCCCTCCTTATATAATGTAGGATAGCCATTTGTGCTCAAGCCTCTTATCAAACTTTAGCCTTTCAACACCAGGCATAAATCCACCTCACAATTACTACATCCCCACCACTCTGCTTAGTTGAGGGGTTTTTTCTCATTCTTTTGTTTTTGCAAGTTACTTGGTGATCTTAGTAGTGCCAGTGCCAGTGACACAAAAACAAAGAACCTAGTACACACTATAAAGTGGTTGGTGTAAGAAAGGTCATCCAACTTTAGAAGCCAAGCCAAAACTGCCACTGGAGCATAATGCAACCCTGCAGGTCACAGGATTACTATCAAACTATCTGATTCATGCTAGAAAGGAAAATAGACATTAAATGATGAGGATGATGATGATATGTGTACTATGCACCAGTTCCTGTATTCCCTCATCCATAGCAAATTGATTCCCTCATAGAAGATGCTTGAGCAATCCAAAGACATAAGTCAGAAGGGGTGAAATTTGAACTGTATGCAGCTTGAAGCTCATTTTTCAGTGCTTTCAATGGTGGGAGTGGCTGTATGCGGGCATGTGTTGTTGTGCAACAATAACATTTGCTTTGACAATAGGACTCAGCATTTGGAATGAATTACTGGTTTCAGTTTGTAGGTCAGCCTATATTGGTGACTGTAGACCCCTTTTCCAAGTAATGTTCTAGTACAGGACCTTTTGCATTAAAAAAAAAATGGTTAGCATCACTTTTTGATTCCAAGTGTTTCCTCTCCGTTCTTTGCCCTTTGAACTTTGGCTCAAAGTAATGGACCCAGGTTTCATCTCCTGTGACTATTTTCACCAAAAATGCTTCACCTTCATCATTGTAATAGTCAAGTAAGTGTCAACAGATCTCCACACAATTGCACTTATGCTTTAGTAAGCTCCCTTGGCACCCATCTGTCATATATTTTATGGAAGCGAAGTCTGTTATGGAGGATTTCGTATGCAAGACCATGACTAATTCGTAGAGAAGATGCCATCTAATTGATGATCACTCATTAGTTTGACAGAAACATCTCTTGAGCTTGTTGAATCTTTATGTCTTTGTGCTCCAAGGTTGTCTGGCAACTTTTCAATTTCCTAATCCACTCATACACACTAGAGTGCTGTCTCTGTATTGTACTGAAAGCATGTGGCAATGTTTACTCTGTAACACAAGAAAGAAAACTAGAGTGATCAATGTCAAATCTCAGTTACATAACTACAGGAGTACCACTTTTTAGCATGTGTGCTGAAGGTAGTGTAGCAAACTTAAAGTAAGTTTTGGTGAAAATGTGGATAATTTTTGACTTCGCTTAATAGTGGAGAAAAAGTTAACTAAAATGGAGGACTGGAAACCATCTGATGATTCATGCCAGATATTAAAATGCTGACATTATGACTACTACTCGATACTTTGTGAACTCTGAAAGGCTGTAAGACATGACATGGACAGCTGCAACAGAGACTACAAAAAGCCTTGCCAGCAGGAAGGTACACAATACATGTTCTGATTGTGTTCATATGCCAGAGTTTATATAAGCAACTGCACTCAAGGTGATGGAAGATCTGAGCAAAGGAATCCGTGCTTTAGAAAGAGAGACGGGTATTTGAGTGGCCAGCTTTGAACAAAGGCCTTTGCTACCACTTGTACAAGACACACAAGGAACAAATTCTGACAGCCAAAACCAAGGAGAATTGCCTGATGAAGGCAGAAAAGCTCTTGAATAAGTTGAGGTATCCTGTTGAGCAGGGAATGATCTGGTTCTTCTTAGATGAAAAGAACTTCTGCCAGGACTAGATGCACAAAACAACAGGTGGCTTGTCTACAATTCATGTGATGCCCCACGTATCATGAAAACTAAGTTCACCCAAACTGTGGACTTTGGGTGTTTTCCCAATGAGGGTGATGTTATGCTGCTTTACATCTTTGAACAGAGAATAAGGCTCAATTTAGATGGCTTATGAGAAGCTGCTGGAGACTGTGGAAAAACCCTAACCCCATGAATTACTGTGTGGAATGTGACTGAGAAAGACACCAATTGCTCCACCTGCAACACCAAAGCCAAGCTGGTGACTAAGATCAAGGAGGCATTCAAAGATATTCCCAGGGACACAGTGAGGAATGCATGCGCCAGGTTCCAGAGCCATCTTGTGGCAATGGTGGAAGCTGAGGGTGGCAACTGTGAGTAAACCGTTATCTCCCAGCCATAATCTAGTTGATATTTTTTATAACTATTTTTATTTTTGGATGAGATATTGTGTTTTCTTTACCTTCAATCCTTTAGCCATATCCAGCCTAAATATTTGACCTTCTTTATGTTCAAAACCAGCCAGATCCAGCCTCTTAAACCTACCCCACAATATCATTCTCAAAGTAAAGAGTCACATCACAGAAACCTCACAGCTATGAGATAATGTAGGATTAATTCAATACAATGTGAATAAATAAGCATCACTGTCAAATTTAGCCCAAATACCTGTATATAGACATCACTGTTTTAATGTTCACTTTTACATGCTTACATGGGTCAGACAAGATTCATTGAAGCAGTTTTCTACCATTGGATGCTCTTTCTGTTATCAACCTTCACCTGTTTCCAACAAGGTAATATTGCTTTCATGAAAGAATAGAAATGAGGGATATTGATGGTTGTTTCTATCTACTGCGTGATGTCAAGACAAGGAAATACACTCGCACACATTTTTTCATTGAATGTCTGTTCCCATGTTAGTATGGTTTGAATGGAGATCTATATGAGGTAAAGTTTTTAAGGTTGGATGCTCTTTCTGTCATCCACCCATACTTGGCTTTTGAGTAAAGGATATCTTTATTCCACAGGTTTTCACAAGTGCAGAATAAGCAGCCATCATATCACCAAGGAATATCACCCAAGGATTGAAAATGTGGAACATATAAGCCCTGGTGCATATCCATGTATGAATGAATGCCCACATGCATGCATACACACATGACAGACATTTTTCTGTTTCTGACAATTGAATTTCCTCATATGGCATTGACTGTCTCAGGAGCAAGTAAAAGACACCCAAAGTGCCATGCAATGAAACTGAACTCAATATGGTTGCAAAGTGAACTACTTAACAATATAGCTATGCTTACACACGTGTGTGTTGTGTTTTGGTGTGTATGTGTATGAGAAGTGTCTTATTTTTCTTGGATATGTATGTAGTATTAGATAGGATATGAAGTAAGAACCTTTATTTTGAACTAAAGTTAATAATTTACCAGGCCACTGGCACATGTTTAATAGCCTCAAAAATTTTACATATTAAAAAAATTTGTTACTGTAAACAGAGAATATTAAAGAGAGAAAGACATTGGTTCTTAGAAAGAATATTGGTTCTTAGAACAGACAGAATAAGGTGAATACACTTATGGATAAAGTGTATAGTAAAACAGCACAGTTAGAGCTGGGGGTGGGGAAATGTAGAAGACTTACCAGAGAAGTGGTGCTAGTGGAAGCACCATAATGACTGGAATAAGTGGAGGTGCCATAGTTTGAAGTGCTTCCGTAGGTGCTGCTCAGTGTTGAACTGGTGTAGTTGGAGTAAGATGGCTGATAATTTGAGCTAGAAGTCTGATGAAACAAAGGAGAATGTAATACTATAACACCATAAGATTAAATAAAATTACAAAAATATTAATTAACAACTATTATAATAAAACATCACTGGAAAACAATAAGTTAGTTTATGACATTTCTTCTCTCCATTTTCTGACAGTTATGGTTGGATGTGATTAAGGAATCACCAGAGGCTTGACGTCATCTTGGAGAATGCAGAGGGGCTGGCATAGGACCACCAGCAATGGGAAGCACTGTTGGACCTGGTCAGTTTTACGCATAATGCCTCTGGGACAACTAACCTAGGATGATCCCAGCCTCATCAAGCAAGAGCATGAAGCAAAGAAGCAAAGTTATTTCATAAGGCAGTAAAGTCTGCTACAGTCTGACATTTGCTACCTCTGTCATTCTTAACAAAATTTAAAGAGAGACGAACAAAACTAAATTGGCATGCACATTCACTTGTCTCAGCCCGTGTTTACATTGATACCACAGTGGAAGCATTGTTTGTGTCCCACATAAACAAAATTCCCAGCATCAGTTCAACATGCAAATTATAAAATAATGTACCTTACTTGAAAACAAATAAGGGTTGGTGTAGAATGCTAGTGCAAGAGATCTCATTCAATCCCCAAGAACATAGTAAAGTGGAAGTATGTATGTGAAAGAGAAAGGGGAAGAGAGAGAAAAGAGAGACTGAGAGAAGTGAATGAAAGAATTCTAATCACAGGAATTTTAAGGATATACCAACTCTGGTTGATGTACACTTAAGTAAATAAGAAATATTCCCTTGAATAAGGATGCCAGTCTATCAAAGATTGAATATAGAACTGCAATCCAAAGAAACATCTGTTAATTCACAGCTTGTGCTTACTGTGGTTAATTACCCCACTATGAAGTACCAATCAGACTAAGCTATTGAGAAGTAAAAAACTTTCAGTGGCAGTAACAAGATGTTAACCACTGATACTTTAGATGGGTTTTCAGTTCTCAATTGACCCAGCTAACTATAGTTTCAAGAAATGCAAAAACTGCCTCGAAATCACTAGTGTATACTTATTTTATTATCAATAATGATAAAGCAAATCCCAATAGAATTTCAGAATTATGGGGGATAAAGGTAAATGAAACAAATGTCTGGTATACTACTGCTTCAGCTATCACCACCATAAGTTTTCATGATTGCTACAAAAACTGGGGAAATGAGACTGTGTCATTAAAATACATTACAACAATACAAAATGAACAAGTAAATAGAAATATTGAACAATATCTTACATCATTTGTATATGCTCCTTTACTGTAGGAACTTGTACCATATGTGTTAGTGCTTGAGCCCCAATAACCAGTGTTGGAATCAGTGTTGTTCCCATAATTACTATATATCCCTTCATATTGACCAGTGCTTGCAGTTGTGTTGTTTCCAGAATAGTTATCGGGATAACCGGAGTGCTTTTAAATTTGAAGAGAAAAAGAATGAAAAATGTTAAGAACAAGAGATGAAAAATTAAACAGGGATGCTATGCATACAAGAGGGTTGTCTCTTTTTCATTCTTTTACTAGCACTGTGATTTGCCAATGGGAACCACAAGTGGTAAGGCTAACCGTTGTAGGTATCAGCAGAAATGTATCATTGTTTGTTAGCTTGCAATGTTGAATTTAACTCCTCTTGTTACTGACTTGACAAGAATAGGCTTTAACATGTTGAATTGTCCAATACATAACAAAATCTTCAGTGGTTTTCCAATGGCATATGAAACTTACTTATCTAGAAGATTAGAGCTACTTTTGATGAGAAGCCAGATTTAGACATATTAAAGTGGTGGTGCTTGTGTGAATGTATACATATGTGTGAGTGTTGTTCTCATACAAACATAGTTGAATGGATGAAATAGTGAGCTATCAGCTCATACTTAATAAGTCAATATTTCCATCAGTACAGAAACTGTGAAATGAACTTTAAGATCTGTATCTGTACTGTTATTGATTAACAATTACAATAATGTAGCATAGCATTTTAATGTTGTCATCAAATAAAATGGTACATTAAATTGTTTATGTACAGCACAATCAAAACAAACATATTCTAGACATAGCAAGTATAAGGAAAGTACCATGAGGAAATACATACAGTGTAGCTATTTGCCATGTCTTTGTTATAATAGTCAGAAGTTGCCTGGCTTTTAGCAGAATTATAAACATCACTGTCATCCCCATCATTTTGGTCATAATAGTTAGAATTGTAAGTCTGAAAAATTGAAGCAAAAAAAAAAAAAAATTAAGTTGAAAGATTTTGATGCCTGAAGCAGGTACATTATTTTGCCTTGATTATTCCTTATGTTATTTACCCTAATGTCACTGATAGGTAATATGAAACTGTAAATTTCTCCAAAACTGACACCTTTTAGAATTTCAAGTGTCTTAATCTGACTCCAAGTGTTTATAATCCTTGAATTACAAGGGAAAAGTTTGGTAAAATCTCTAAAAGGGTTGTGACAAAAGATTTATACAATAGAGAATTAGGAAAAATCTCCAACTGAAGTAATCAGAAAACTTTATAGAGTAACCTTCCCATTAATTATTATCTGCTGCAAATCCTTTATCTTGATGATCATCAATGGTGCCACTAATAAGAAACCATCTGCTTAGTTTCTCAGAATGTTGGTAGTGATACAATTCAGGGCCATCCTGTTCAGTAATATATAGGTAATATACTCCTGCTTATTAAACTGTGAAATAATTTGTAATATAGTATGTTAACCTAAACTGTCTTAACCTAAATTTAGTTTACAGAATATTTTATTGTTTTGGACACTTTCATTGCAAATAAGTTTAACTGAGGTGCTTAAGGGAGTAATAAATTGAACTGAACAAGGAACATGTGCAAACCTTCAAAAGGTAGTATTTTCAGTGTCAGGGTTCGCATATGGTGAGAGACTGCAAGGAACCCAGGCCTGGAGTAATTTGCTATTGTTGCAGACAAACGTGCCACATCGCTAGTGAATGCGTTCAGGGAAATGGTCTAAGGGAGAGTACTGCGCCAGTAGTTGTTCCGTCTAAGGAAAAGAGGCACGTATATGGTTGTGGTGGAGGGAAAGGTATCACGAGCTCTCATGGACACAGGCTCCTCAACAACCCTAATAACTCTGGTGGTGGAAGAATGGAGTGGAGTGAGTAGTGTAAGGGCTGATGATGGTACGGAAGTTGAATGCAGAGGAAGTAGCGATTTGTAGATGGTGGTATGAGGAACGAGATTGAGGTTGCATGCCATCGTGATTGACTGCATGGTGGATGGAATCGATGTGGTGAGGCAATGGACACCATTGTCCATTTGTGAGGTGTTACGATCAATGAAGGCGGTGTAACGTTCGGTGATGCGGGGGGCACTATGTGCTGTGAGTCCATGAAAGGAGAGTGGTGAGAGCTACAAAGAAAAATATGCTGCACACACCATTACAGACAAGGATCTTCAGGCTGTTTTCAATGGCCGACAGTGTATAGTGGAATGGTACTGGAAGGGAGATCCTCTAATGTTGAAAAACGCAATAGGAGATGCAAGAAATGAGTTTGAGGGAGAGGTGGAACAGTGTTTCAAGGAAGGCATTCTGATACCTTGGAAGGAGGATGTGGAGAGTGAAGTGCTACCACTGATGGCAGTGGTGCAGCAGACGAAGCATAAAGTCAGGCCAGTATTAGATTTCCGAGAGCTGAACAACCACGTATTGTGCCATACGGGCAGCAAGCCACGGACATTTGCAGCGAAACCTTGAGAGAGAGTGGAGGCAGATGATAGGAGCATCCACAATCATCAATTTGAAGTCGGCATACCTGCAGCTGCATTTGGGCTGAATTCAGCACCGAAGATTATGGCGACAATTCTGAAAACCATCCTGGGAAAGGCAGACAAAGTGAAAAGCGCCACCAATTCCTATACTTATGACATCCTGATAGATGAGAGCATAGTGTTGGCAAAAGAGGTCATAAGCTACCTGAAGAGTTTTGGGCTAATTGCCAAACCACAAGAGGCAATGCAAGGAGGAGCTGCACTGGGACTCATACGGAGAGACAAGGCTGGTGTGTTGGTGTTTCAGAGAAGTTATGAGATCCCAGAACTGGACTCCAAGACAAGAACTGTTTTCTGTGTGGGAAGCTGCTGGGGCACGACCCGATTGCAGGATGGCTCTAGACAGCATGCAGCTTCATCAAGAGGTGGAGTGACAACGTGGGGAGGAAGACAACTGCCATGATGCAAGAAGTCTTGGAGAGAGTGACTGCGGAAGACCCAGTAAGAGGAAACTGGTATGTGCCCAGATTGAAGAATGGGATCATGTAGTGTGATGCTAGCAGCATAGTAACAGGAGTTGTCCTGTAAATTGGAGGTATAGTGATGGAGGATGCGGCCTGGCTCAGGAAGAAGGATGACTGCAACCACATCGACATGGCGGAGCTGGATGCTGTGTTGAAGCGGTTGAACCTGACCCTAAGGTGGGGGCTGTGCACCATCAAGATCCAGACCAAGTCGTTCACTGTACTTAGACAGGCAGGATCAGTGGTTACTGGTGAGCAGAGGGTGCAAACCAAAGGGGGTGCAGAGATGCTGATAAGATGCTGTTTGGGAATTCTGAGCAAGTTAGCTGCCAAATTTGACCTGAGACTGATTCTGGTTTTTGTGCCCTCTGAGAGGAATAGAGCAGATGTCCTGACCAGAGTAAAGAAAGCCTGGTTGCAGGTGCCAGAGGATCTGGAGCAAGGAGTGGCTGCAGTGTATCGGAGCTGAGGAGACTGCATACTATGCATCACATGGGGGTGGACAGGACCCTGTTCCTAGCCAGGAAAGTTGATTCTGATGTGACCAGGCAGAGTGTGCAGAGAGTAGTTGGGAGCTGTGACAGGTGCCAGTCCATTGACCCTGCTCTGGGTGTGCATGAGGCAGGAAGTACTCCAGTGGAACACAACTGGAAATGACTGGCAGTGGACATGAAGCACTACCAGCAGGGGACACGCCTCTTGATGGTCGACTGTGGACCGAGGCGGTTGGCCATATGGAAGGGGATCAAGATGGGGAGCACGGAGGAAATCACAAGAATACTAAATGAGATATTCCTAGAATGAGGCACTGTGGATGAGCTGCTTGTGGACAATGGCACTGCATTTCGCTCAGAGGTGCTGAGGGAAATATTCAACAAGTGGCATGTTAGCCATTTCCTCAGGGCAGCATACCGGCCAAGTGGCAAAGGGGTTGTGGAGAGACATCATCGCACCATCAAGATCATAGAGGTCGTATTTTGGTATATGTTGCCCAGGTCGGGACAGGCTGAGGAGTCAGTGCCACAAAGGGCAAGTGGAGACATCTATGTATCACATCGCCACAACCTGCAGAAGAGAAAGAGCATGCCTTTGTGCAGGTCAGGGAAGAAGTCTGGGTTAAACCCCCAAATGCGCGGTGCACATCACAATGGGGAAAGTGGACAATAACCTTTGTAAATTTGAGGAACAATGTGTCTGTAGATGGCATGCCATGTCATGTTTTGGATGTGTGCAGGATCATCAATGTGATGGAGGATGGAGTCAACAGTAATGGACAAGAGGATGAAGCTGGCAGTTACATGCCAGGAACTGAGGCCAGTCCTGAAGTCCCACAGCGGTCGCAGAAGCAGCGGTGCCCTCCTCGCTGGTTGGCTGATTACAAGACAAGTTAAGGTATGTGGTCAGGGTTGAGGAGAAGGTGTGAGCAGGTTGGTCGAATGATCTTCAGATCAGGTGGGCGTGTGGTGTTATGAACCAGGCTGTGTTGTAGGGAAGGACTGGAAGTGAGGGAGTACATGTCCAGTCAGAAGTGGTGCCTGTGGGTCCCACCAGAAGGGCCGAAGTGGGCATGCAGGGTCAGCGAGGCACGAGTGGTCAGTTGGTAGTGGACAGTGTACAAGAGCAGACCTGTTAGATGGTATGGCGGTATACAGAGCATGGACACATAAGAGGTGCAGCAACATCAAAGGCAGGTTAACTAGCAAGTTAGTTTTTGTTTGTGGCAGATGTTCAGGTGCAATAAAGACTGCAAACAAACAGGAAACAACTTCTATCTCATTCCAGGGTGAAAAACTAGAGGTAGTCGATAGCTTCCGATATCTGGGCGACCAAGTTAGTAGTGGGGGTGGGTGCGCTGAAAGTGTAGCTGCTAGAATAAGAA
>NC_068983.1:89974832-89991293 GCF_001194135.2 Octopus bimaculoides
GGCACATAAAAGACACCATTTCGAGCGTGGTCGTTTTCGTGCGGGTGACACGTAAAAGCACCCACTACACTCTCTGAGTGGTTGGCGTTAGGAAGGGCATCCAGCTGTAGAAACTCTGCCAAATCAGACTGGAGCCTGGTGTTGCCATCCGGTTTCACCAGTCCTCAGTCAAATCGTCCAACCCATGCTAGCATGGAAAGCGGACGTTAAACGATGATGATGATGATGATGATGATGATGATGTGGATGTTGTGAGCGACCCCTTCTACATAGTTAGATGATATGGCGGCAGACAGAGCATGTGGACGATGTGAGTGACCCTTCCAGATAGACAGATAAGACTACTGTAATTCTCTCTCTGCTTCCATCTTTTCCTCCTCCACATCAGACAGTGTAAGGGAGAAAGACAAACAATTCAATTGATGAAAGCAATTAATGCAAGCCTGCATATTCCATGTAGATTATTAGATAACAAAATCTTAAATACAACATAAAAATAACAAAATAAAATCTACATAGAAATTAAATCATATAGTGACAAACTAACCTGATTGTCATAGTAATTACTATAGTTGTCATAATATTGGTCATTGCTAGTGGTTCCATATTGGTTGTTATACATATTGCTGGAGTAATCAGTGTGGCCAGTGGTGGCACTGGTGGTTCCAGTACCAAGGCTAGTGGATGGAACCAAACTACTGCTAGAACCAACATTGTTTCCAGTCTAGACAAGGGAATGAAAAAAAAAGAAGAAAAAAAACCATTAATTAAAGACATTCCAATCTCCCATTTCAAAACTCAGTGTGAGAGATAGAATGGCGTTTTCAGCAAACCAGGAGAAATGTAGCTATTTCTCTAGGCAAGAGGCGATTGTGGTAAAGATGGGTGCTGGTTTAGGTGGAACTTTCAGTTATTTTGTTTAATAAAATAATATCTATTAAATCTAGATGTTAGCTAGCAAATGGCTCACCATAGTTTAGTTCCCTATACAGCCAATGATGAATTTGGAAATATCTATTTACATGAAAACTAAGAGAAAATATTTTATGCAAATGAAAGCAAAATAAAACCACCATGATTCCCATATTCCCATGATTAAAAATAGCAACATTTGAACAGCTGCTGCCGTCTGCATTATTTTCATTGAACCAACAAGCTTCATAGGTTTGCTGAGCAAGCTAGCTTTTAGGTCTGTTAATTGTAATCCAGAGAATAGGTAGCTTTGCAGCAAGCCTAGTGACCATGTCAAGAAACAAGTAGTTTAGATTGCTACTAGCTCTAAATGCAGTAATGGTGAGTCATTTCAGAGGAATTGCAACTAAAAAAATAATAAAACTGTATTAGCCAAAGTTTTATTTTAAAATCTGTTACACAGCATTCCCTAGACATTAAAAAAAAAACATCTGACTTATTTTCTTTCAGAAAGGTTTGAACCCTCTTTTGTAAATTTCATTAGTTAATAATTAACACAATATACAAACGACCTGATAAGTCAATTGGGATATAATCCTTCCAACATTTTAGCATTTCATATCACACAACAGGTTAGGACAGCCAAGCATTTAAACAGTTTTTCATTTATGCTTAGTTACAAATCTTAAATATCATTTTATTCTTTTTTTAATGACTTCTATGACTCACTGCATAATTTAGAGCACCACAGAAATCTTTGTAAGCCTGGTGGGGTCCATCTTTCTCTAAGATAAACCCTACAAGAGAGGTCTGAACTCAGTCCTAAAAGTAAACAAAACCTTCAGTCAACACATAGTACTCTCATTACTTTACAAATTGATGATGATACCTGTTTATAGTTAAGTAAGGCTAAGCCATCTAAGGAGTATGTGCCTCAGCTATAACACAGCACAGTTCTAGTGACACAAATGCAAACTATCAAATTTTTGGTCAGTAGTTAGGTGTATTAATATGATTATCAGTGATGCTCAATTTTATATCAACATTGCAACAACAACAACAACAAAAAAAAAAAAAGAAAAAAAGAAAAGAAAAAGACGATCAAAAAGAGATGGATGGCAATGTATTGGTTTCTATTATAGGCAATGCTGGCAGTTGAAAGAGTTACACGAAATACAATAACATTATTTTCTGTTCAAACATTACTGTAAAATTTCTCATAAATAATAAACAGAGGTCTCCTTCTGCTGACATGGCTTGTGCAGGTTCACAGAATAACTTCTAAGAGCATATAACCAAAATGAATATCATTAGAAATCTCTAACATCAAAATGGTCCATAAATTATCACCATCATCATAACTGTCATCATTTTAGTATCCATGTTCCAAACTTGATTAGCTTAAAGTTGCTCACCAACACATCATAACCCCTAACTCACAGACATGTCTCCACACTCAGCCCTTTTTACAACCCCCGCTACCACTACTACAGTGGCCTCTGATCCTCACAGAAAACTGTCAAGCTGAAATATCTGCTCTGGCATGATTTCCATGGCTCGATGCCTTTCCTAACACCAATCACTTTACAGAGTGCATTCATAACACCAGCACTGGTAAAGTCACCGAGAAACTTGTAAGGCAAAGAAAACCTCCCTCGATAGAGTGGAGTTATAACAGAGGAGGTGGCATTATACTAGGTGATAAGAGGCAGGTGTTTTGCTATAAGAAAAGATATATGGTTACCACACATATAAGGATGGTTGGAAGTAGCTGGAAGGAAAACAAGGGTGGTTGTGCCAAGGATAGGAGAGAATATGGACAGGATCAGGAAGGGTAGGTAAGTTTATAGGTATGTGAGAGGAGGGTGACAATTGGAATTTGAACTAAGAATGTAAAACGGATGAAATACCGCTAAGCATTTCGCCCGGCATTCTAACGTTTCTGCCAGTTCGCCGCTTTACAGAGGTGAATGTATTGAATGATTAAGGGTGGACAGTAAATATCAGTCAGGGGGAGGGGGTGTATATAGGAGAAGCTCAGAAAAGAGATAAGTGCTGGAAAGGTAGAGAGCAGTAGTATAATTAACCTGTATATAGATCATAAAATAGGATGATGGTATGGGTGGGGGAGAGAGATTGAGAGAGAGAGGTAGAGTGACAGCTATGAATGTCAGAAATACGTAAAGGTGGATATAGTGAGTGGGAAATAAGGGGGAACTGCCAAAGTCAGATATGAGAGGGTGTTGAGAATGATAGTAGGTACGAGGGGGTGTTAACCCTTTAGCATTTAAACCGCCCATATCAGGTCCAAATATTCTGTTTTATGTTTATCCTATAATGTCATTCTATAATAATTACATCACTGTAATCTCAAAGGTACAGATAATGCATGTTTAATTCAAAACAATGTGAATAAATAAGCATTATATTTCACAGGGTAATCCAAATGCTAAAGAGTTAGAGATGAAGTATGGCAGTCCTAAGATGTAGAAGGGATGATACAATATATAAATGCATAGTGAAGTCATGGAGATTTGGTTTGAAATGGCCTTCATGAAACTTTTATTAAGCAAATTTTCACCAGGTATTTTATCAAGTGATGACTTCTACTATTCTACATAATAGCAAAGAAAGAAAATAAATGTAGCTTTTGCAGTCACAGTAAAAATAACTTTTAATGCATTCAACTGTAATAAGTAGATAGTGCTAGAAAAGATATCCTCTCAGCAATAAAAGTGCTAAGCTAAAGAAAACATTCAGATTATCAAACTATATTGGTAGTGGAAACTGGACATTAAGCTGATGACAGCAAGTATTACTGTAACTAGCAGAAAGACTGCCCTCCGGGTGGTTTTTTGCTAGCCTCTTGATAATATTTTCACATTTGATTCCCAATTCTAATAATTTTTATATTTTACATCTAATTATTACTTTGTGTAACAGGGCTCGCTTACTTAGTAAATACTGCTGTCATTATTTCATCACAGTCATAATCTCCTTTTTTTAAACAAACATCATGGTAGTCCAACAACAGAGGGAAAAGCAGTTTGTCAAGTTTTGCCATCTACTCAAAGCAACATAGAGATTTTAATTCAGCAGCCCATCTGTAAGCTTTGCAGTGTGTGAGAAAGAGGAGGGGAGAGAGAACATTGCAAACAATAAATGAAATAAACATGAAATAAAAAAATCATAAATAAAAAGGCATTACTACAGATGTATATGCCTCCCAACTTTGTTGCCTCATCCACAAAAATGATACTTTTTAACAAAACTTTCTACAAATAACACTTAGATGTTTGTGGATTGAGAGTATATAGAAATATATAGGAAAGAATTTTTCTGAGGGGGTGGAAAGAAGAGTTTTGGAAAAATTCACACGATCTGACTTTTCCCTCTTAACTTTCAGGGAGATGAGTATCTTCTGAGGAAAATTTATACAAATCCCTTTCAAACGGCATAGATTACGATTATAAAGAAATTTATGGGGAAAATTTTTTCAGGGTTTTTCCCCATTTTGTTAAAACCAGCTTTCAAAATGATGGGGTGGGGGTTGGGGTGCATCTTTGTATGAAAAAAGTTTTGAAAACTCTTTTTTTTTTTACAACTCCTCCCTCATTTTCCACTTGGATCTATTTTGGTCAATTTTTTTGCACTTCAAAACCATGGGAAGAGCATTCTCAGTAAAAATTTTTATAAAATATGTTAATATTTTGAGAGTGAAAAGTGAGTGATTTAAGGACGATTTGGCTGTTGCTTCTAGCACATCCAAAGACAACCTTCCTTGTTTCTTTATCACTCTCTCATGTATTCATGTTTTTCAATAATTTTTTTCCCCATAAATACATTTATATGCTATGAAAAGAAAATTTGAGAAAATATGAATTTTTTGCAATCCCATTCCCTGGCCTTGATTGTTTCTGTTTAGAAATTAAAATATTGGAGAGCCCGAGAAGATCATTGCTGGCATTTATTCATAGTGATTTTAAAAAATTATAGATATGTACTTGTATAGCAAGTGACTTGATCTGAGATCGTGTGCTGAAACAAAAACAATTGCAGCATAGATGTTTGTAAGCTATTCAAGAACACACAAAAACCGTTAGTTTCACGGCACTACTTAAATACAGAGGTCCCGGTGCATCTACGCAACGATATGAAGGGGAGGGTTAGTTAGGGTTAGGGTTAGGGTGTCAATTTACGTCCACAAAGTGTACATTTAAAATGTCTTGTATGTAACACCTGCATTTAAGTCATACTGTTAAGGGACCTCTGTATTCAAGTAGTACTAGTTTCACTTCAACATGAAAATTTCATTTATGTCAAAATATTTTCATTGCTTTGAAACCATGACTTGTTCACTGACAAAACTTCACAAAAGTGATGCAGCACGAATTTTTGTCAGTGAACAGCACACACACACACACACATTCACTGCCTTTCATTTGTGTGTATGTGTATCTATGTGTGTGTGCGTGTGCATATTGTGGTGGTGGTGTGTGTGTGTGTGTCACTGTTGAAGCTGCTCGTGCAACTTGGTTGTGTACATATTGGTTTAGTGGTACAGTGTTTGGAACTGTGAATAAGGTGCAAGTCTTGAGTACTTGACAGTAACTTTTATTTTTCTCCTCATCTTCTCATAGTAATTACCCAACTTTCCAGGATCTTCTCATAGCTATCCTGTGTTCAAAAATTATGCGGGTATTTTTAAAAATTGTCATTCAATAATGTTTTTACATTATGTATACATTAATAGAATAAACTGTTGGCTTTCCAAATAGTGAATGAAAACTTAAAAGAGAAAGTGAGAGACTTTGCAAATGAAAATGGAAATTGGAGTTCAACTTTAATGGACATGTTGGGTAGCATTCCTATGGATTCCATGGTGTGCATGGTAGTTATGGCTTTGGTACCAGGAATGAAGAAGGTATAAGGCTACTTGAGTTCTGTGATGCAAATGATCTTTTGATCTGCAACACTAACTTTAGAAAGCCAGCGAGCCACCCAATTATTTATCAGTCTGGTGGGAATATAAATCAGGTTAATTACCTTCTCACCGGGCATGGAGACAGGCAGATGCTCACAAATGCGAAGTCTTTCCCAGGTGAAGAGTGTACACCCCAACAAAGGCTACTAGTTAGTGACTTCAGAATTCGGGTTAGAGAGACTCAAAGACATAAACCACTTTGGAAAAGAAGATTATGGGAGCTCAAAGACCCAACAATCCAACAAAAATTTAGAGACATTCTACTGGAGGCCTCTGATGATAGAGTGGAGGAGGAGGAAGGGACATATAGCTTAGAGGACAAGTGAAAGTTCCTGTGGTACAATTTACTGTGTGCTGCTGACCAAATCTGTGGTTGGTGCAAAGTCCCAGCTAGGCCGAGGGTAACTTGGTGGTGGAACAAAGAGTTGGACAGTGTTATAAAAGCAAAGAGACAGACCTGGAAGGACTGGAAAAATAATGGAAGCAAAGCAGTATATCAGGGAGCCAAAAGGGAGGATAGGTGACAAGTTTACATAGCAAAAGGAATAGCAGAAGGTAAGAAGTTTGCCAATGTTCTGCAGTGTGAGGATCAGAGACGTGAGGTGTTCAAAATTGCAAAGCAGTGCATCAGAAAGAATAGAGATGTGGTAGGCGAGAAATGTGTGTAAATGGATAATGGAATGTTTGCACTTAGTTACTCAAAGAAAGATGCATAGAGATGCTATTATGAAAGTTTGTTAAATGTGGAGAATGATTGGGAGAAGGAGAGTCTTTCAAATATCGAACCAACTGAGGGACCAGCCATCAGAGTAGATAGCAGTATAATAGATAGGGCAATTAAGAAAAGGAAGATCAGGAAAACACCTGGACCATCAGGTATCATTGCCAAGATGATTAAAATATCAGGTAGTGTGGGATACAACCTAGTCACTTGCATAGTTAATCAGGTTATTCAGAAAGGCATCATCCTCAAAGACTGGTGTAGCAGTATTATAGGCTAATTTGGTGGACTCTAAGGTAATGCCTTAGATAGAAACAACTACAGGTGTCAAACTGCTGGATCAGGTCATGAAAATTAGAGAGAGAGTTATATTTCAACTAATTAGAGGTAGAATTCATGTAGATGAGATGTAGTTTGGTTTTGTTCCAGAGAGAAGTACCACAGATGCCATCTTCATAGTGAGATAGTTGCAGGAAAAGTATTTGGCCAAAAGTAAGCCATTGTACTTAGCCTTTGTCGACCTGGTGAAGGCTTTTGACAGGGTTCTCCGCTCTCTGATTTGGTGGGCTCTAAGGAAGTAGGGAGTAGAGGGGTGGCTTGTCAGAGTGGTTCAAGCCATGTACAGTGATGCTGTCAGTAAGGCGAGAGTTGGCCTTGAATACAGTGATGAATTTAGCACACAAGTTGGAGTACTCCATTCTTATTCATCATAGTTCTCCAGGTGATAACAGATGAATTTAAAACTGGATGCCCATGGAAACTACTATATGCTGATGATTTTGCTTTTATTGCAGATTCTTAAGCAGAATTGAAGAAGTTCTGGGTTTGGAAGCAAAACCTGGAATCAAAGGGCCTTAAAGTTAACTTAGCTAAGACTAAAGTTGTTATTAACAAGAAAGGAGATAAGACTGTCATTCTGGCTGGCAAATGACCCTGTTCAAGGAGTGGGATGTAATTCCATTTGTTGCACGAAGTGTAAGCTATGGGCACATAAGAGATGCAGTGGAATCATGTGAAGGTTTATCAGATAAGGTCACTTTCATGTGTGACAAATATGCAGGAACAATAAGTACTAAGAGCACAAGGGACTTAAACTTTCTAAAATGCTCAGAAAGCTTTCTTGAGCTAGCAGATAGTTTCTGCTATTTCAGTGACCAAATTCGTAATCGTGGTAGATGCTTTGAAAGTATTGTTTCTAAAATAAGAATAGAATGGAGCAAGTTTAGAGAACTACTACCTCTGTTGGTAGGAAAAGGATTCTCTCTCTGAGTGAAAGGTAGATTGTATGATGCTTGCATGAGAATGGCTATGTTACATGGTAGTGAGACATGGGTTCTGACTGTGGAGGATATGTGTAAGCTGGAGAGGAACAAAGGTAGTATGCTCCACTGGATTTGCAACATCAGTGTGCATGACTGATGAAGCACAACTGTATTGAGAGAAACGTTAGGCATAAGTGGGATTAAATGTGGCATGCAGGAGAGGAGAATGTGTTGGTTTGGACATGTGATGCATATGAGTGAAGACAACTAAGTGCCTATCACTGAAAGTGGATGGTACCTGTGGAAGAGGGAGATCCAGGAAGACATGAGATGAAGTGGTGAGGACCGATCTTATGATGTTGGGGCTCACAGAGGAAATGACAGTGGACCTAGATGTTTGATGATATGAAGTTCTAGAGAAGACCCGTCCACAAAACTGAGTGCTAGAAGAGTTGTGTCCTACCCACTCTACTCTATGAAATCGAACTACAACTCCTCTTCTAACTGCATCTTTCTCTTCCTTACATTTCCACTTCATAAATTATGATTGTTTTCCAATCCCCTTTCTCATCCTCACTGCCCTGCTCTCCTCACCCCAACACCCACTTCCAATTTTTCTAACCAGGTTCTACACTCACCCTAACACTACACCATCTCTCTTCTGTTCTCTCTTGCACTTTTGCTGTTTCCTACTATCTCTATTTCCCTTTGGTCACATAAACACACACACACACACTCTATCTCTGTTTCCTCATATTTTTTTCCTCTGACTAGGTAACCAATTATTTCCTTTACATCAGCACAGTTGTTTCTGGCTTCTTTCTTGTACCTCTCTCTCTCATTGGGTAATCATGTACCTCCTCTATAGCAAGACACCTATTTCTACCTTTCTATTTCCCTGTTACAATCTAATCTTTCATCATTTGATACTGGATCATCTCCTCTAATACCCTCTCTAATGCTCACCTGCTTCTGTCTGTCTCTTTGTCACACACTAACCTTTCATCCTCTGATACAAGTTCCCCTCTTCAAATGCCCTGCTCCTCTCATAATTGTGAGTTATTTGGTTACCCTACTAGTACGGGTGCTACATTAAAAGCATCCAGTCCCTGTGGTTGGCATTTGGAAGGGCATCCAGCTGTAAATATTATGTCAAAACTAATCTCACCTGTGCTAGTGCCACATAAAAAACACTGAGTCCACTCTGGAGAGTGGTTGGTGTTAGGAAGGGCATCCAGCTGTAAAATCCCTGCCAAAACAGACACAATAACCTAGGGTAGTTTTTCTACCTGGCCGGCATGCATGGAAGATGGATGTTAAATGACGATGATAACGAACCAAGAAAATGGCTTGCTTGCAATGAAAGAGAAAACAAATGGTAAAAAACAAAAGAGAGGTGAATGCTATTTTATTCTCAGGTGTTGGGAATAACTCACTTCAGTGCCTTTATTACTCCTTGACTCTCATTACTTTCCTCTTTCCCTATTACCTCTTTCAGCTTTATTTCACATACCACTCTACCCACACGAGATAGCAATGCATTTCCTCCTACTCAACTCTTACCACAATCACATTACTCCCTTTCTCTCTCTCTCTCTGATCCCCTGTCCCACATATCTGATACTATTTTTCACTTATCTACCTGTTACCTCCTTCCCTAAAATTGTCCATATTTGTCTTTCCTCAAATCACTCTCTTTAAATAAATAAATCTGTGTAAGTCCAAGAACTACCTTAGACCCAGACCAATCATTCCACTCATGCTGCAATGGGAAGCAGATTGATCTACCCTGTTAGTGAGTTCACCTACTCAACCTAGTCCATCACCATTACAACTCTGCTCCTCATCCTTCACACGAATCCCCTTCTCTTCTCCCATGTTTCCGTTACTACAACTCCAACACTGTCCCTTTTGTTATTCTTTACATTTTCATCCCCACACACCCATACATCTGTTCCATTCATTATGGGGTTTTTTTTTACAAGCTGTAAGGCAACCCCAACAGTACTGATACTACAAAAAGCACTCAGTACACTCTGTACATGGTGGATAATCAATCTGAGCAACAACACAGAGCTTAAATTAAAAATAATTGTGCTGATGGGAAAGTAACTGTTGTAGTACTGGTACAAGAAAATGTATCCAGTACACTCTATAAATTGGATGGTTATAGAAAGGACGGCTTCCGTGCTAGTGACCCATAAATAGCACCATTTGAGCATAATCGTTACCAGCATTGCCTTCTAGCACTTGTGCTGATGGCACATTAGAAAATCATTCGAGCGAGGTCATTGCCAGTACCATGTGACTGGCCCTCGTGCCGGTTTCACGTAAAAGCACCCACTACACTCTCGGAGTGGTTAGCCTTAGGAAGGGCATGGAGCTGTAGAAACTCTGCCAGATATGGAGTCTTGTGCAGCCTTCTGGCTTGCCAGTCCTCAGTCAAATCGTCCAACCCATGCTAGCATGGAAAGCGGACGTTAAACAATGATGATGATGATGATGATCCAACCATAGAAACCATACCAAAAATGAGATAATGAAGCGAGAAATGATTTTCTGACCTATTACATCCTGCCAAACCATCCAACCCATGTCAGCATGGAAAACAGACAGAAAATGATGATGTTGATGATGATATCCTGAAGTGAGAATTGTGAGCATACATACAGCACACCTCAGCATTATAGAAAAGTTGTTTTCCTGAAAGCTTTGCGATAACATGGAATACTACAATGCAAGAACCAATTTTTCCATTGATATCTATATTATAAACTGAAATGCATTCTTAGAACTTTTTTTGGTGTTTGTGAGTGGGCATGTAAAATAATCACATTTACACATGAGAATAATCATTTTTAAACACATACAATATACATAAAAATATCTGAAGAAAATTACATTAGGGAATAAATAAAAAAATTTTGGTATTCACATTCCAATTTGCTTGTCAGTCCACCTCTCAACAATATTTGCTATAGCGAGATATATTTCCCACAGAAGACTGAAAACAAACAACATTGCTTATACAACTGTACTTATATGATAGTTGCTTACAACCATCACACTATGTCAAGATAAAGATACACACAAACACACATATTCATAAATATGATGGGCTTCTTTCAGTTTTTGTCAACCAAATCCTCTCACAAGGTTTTGATTGGCACAAGAACATAGAAGACATTTGCCCAAGGTGTCATACAGTAGGAATGAACCTGAATGAATGAAACTACATGAATGGGAACCAAGCTTCTTAGATATATATATCCAACCTGCATCTAGTAATGATTTTTAAAAATAATTGTCAAAGTAGATTGTGCAGGGAAAGGGTATAATCAACTGAATGAACATTAGCAACTTATATATTATCATCAGAAGAACTATGAGCTATCAAAAAAGACATCAATAATAATAATAATAATAATAATAATAATAATAGCAATAACAACAATTTAATAACATGATTTCAAGAATAATATACTTATTGCATTATATAACTAGTATGACAGTAAAAAAATGAATGCACATCAAAGCAAAATAATACAAGATGTTTAAAAAGCAAAGTATTTACCGGATAGTTGTAACTTGAACTATACTGTCCAGTTCGAGGCTGGCTATTGTAACTTGAAGTTCCATGGCTCGTTGAGTAACCAGAAGACACTCTGTCATATATGTAACTTCCAGATGACTGATTTGATTGACTTGCCTCTGGTTCATTCAACAGGCTGCTTCTTTTGGATGTATCATAACTGTATGTACCCCTGCTCAGTCTCTGAGAAGTTGTATCACTGTAGTTCCTATTGTCAGAGGTGTAAGAACTGTTAAGAGATCCAGATCTACCAGCTGAGAAAGAACTGCTGGAATTGGACTTACTCACTACTGGAGGGCTTCCAAGCAATGAATCTGCTCCCATCATAGCAGTCTTGTCTTTACTGACAGGTGTGGTTCTCTGATTGGAGTTGGCATTGCCCTTGTTAGAGGCCATCTGCTGAGCTGCAGCTAGAACTTGTAAATTACGCATAAAGTTAGCAGCTGCTACCATGTTTTGATTAAAGTTTCCAAACCCTGGAGAACTACCTGTTTTTTGATTAGGGTTAGGAAGAAGACCAGGCTTGCCAATAGCATTGGTAAGTGATGGAATATTCATGCTTGGCGAGCCACCCCAGTTGCTCTTCTGCTGTTGGTTTGAGATGAAAGCACCAGTTTGGGAAGTATTCTTGTCACTTCCTTGATTCAGGTTTGCTGCCAACCCTTGCAGATTATTGCTGTTCTGCATTGTGCTCATTAACTGACCAAGTGCCATCAATTGCTGGATGTTCAAGTTTTGAATTTTCTGAACATCAGAAACTGGAGTCTGGTTAAATGGTACCTTAACAGATTTTGGTAAAGAGGCATTTCCTTCATTGAAGCCAGTAGGTAGGGGATTCACATCTTGGTTTTGTCTTTTGGCAGCACTTGCTCTTTTGTCATCTGATGATGGTTCTTTGTTCATTTGAGACATTAAATTCTGAACGAGGATGTTAGCTTGAGCAGTCATAGGGTCGCCCAAGAGTGAAGGCTTCTGTCCTTTGAGGACAGCTTGAAAGTTGGACTATGCAAAAGAACAAGAAAATAATTAGCCAGAAATATAGTTGAAATGCTGAAATTAAAAACAAAACTTTCAAGAGAAATAAAAATTTACTTTCTCCAGACATTCTTATAAGTCAGATATGAGATACACCAATAATTGATTAGCAACAGGAAGACTCACAATATAAGAACAGATAACTAATGATGGTATCATTAGTGAAATGATGTAAAAGCACAAATGATATATTGTCTCTTGTTAGAGACAATGAGGTCCAAGTGTCAGATTACTTACCTCTGCTAGGTTCAAATGTTACTATTGCAAACACAGTGCTGTATTCCAAAATAAAGTACACAATGTTTCTTGCTTCAGTTAATCTGTCTAGGGTTAGGGACATTCTGTAGTGGTTGATTTGGCCCAGTTCATTTGGTCTCACTAATTTGGTACTGAATTCATTTGGCATTGGAGGTTTTGGCCCTATTTTGATGCTAAGAAAATTTTGTTTTTATTCCGCATAACTAACTTCTAGAGGAACATTACTCAATTATCAAATAAAGAATTGAATAAAATTATATCATTTCATAGATAGTATAGCAATCATATGTTGCTAGAGGGAGGTAGGATAATTTCTCAACACCTAATTTTATTTTAGACTATGATGTTGCATTAATCTTTGTCCACAATTTCACCAAAAGCACAGTTGACATTATGAAAATGTTCTGAAAGTTGAAACCAATTTCATCAACATTTATAGTTCTGTGCTAAAACAGTATTTATACTGGTTTTGAGTTTGAATTTTACAAGTGTCACCTAAGTGCTTACTCCAGTTTGTCGAGCTGTGGTAGGAAAAAAATTTCTTCAACAAAAGAAATCTATCCACATGTGTGTGTGAGGGGAATGTAAATCAGATATTCTTTATTTTTTTTACTATATGTTTTATTGCTATATTTGCAATTTTAAACTAACCATTTATGCACGAAGTAAATTAGTGAAAGATTGAACCCAAAGAAGTATATATTCCTTTTATTATAAATATAACTACAATTTCTGTACATAGAGAATGGATTACTGTAGTGCACAGCTATCTCTCTCTCTTCCACATACACATATACCCACATTTTCTTTATTACATTGCAAGTAAACAAGTCCACCAAAGCCATTTTCTCTCTCACCACAAAAAAGCTAAAAAGGACATATGTTTTTATTGTTAAAGACATGTTTTGTTAGGTAACAAGTCTGTGGGGACAGTCTAAAAGCTTCAGTACATTTCAAGAAACACATGCATAAAAGTAAGTGGTGTGTGTATATACACATAGATGAATGAAAAAAACACACACATGCACATGATTTTTATGCTGCTTTTTTACTCCATACTGAAATAAATTGAATGAGATTTACTGAGACAATATTCCATGGCTGGATGCCCTTCCTGTCACCAACCCTCATTTGCTTTTCAAAGATATCTTTATTTCATTGCTCTTCACACATGTAAAACCACCAAATAGATGGATGTATCATTTACAGAAACATTGCTGTTGCTCAAATAGTACTACTGTGAAAGACACATGAAATCAAATGGTTCCCACACAATTTTAGGCCACTAGTGACAAAATTTCCTTCACAAGTTATTGATAAACCCAAGGAAATAATATAAAGGCATTCCAGGTGCCACACAATATGGTGGAAGCTGAAACTCTGGTTTCAAAGCAAACTTTGTAATGGTACAAATACTGTCTGTGCCAGAGAGAGAGGGAGAGGGAGAGAGAGAGAGAGAGAGAGAGAGAGAGAGAGAGAGAGAGAGAACATTTATGCTTATAAAAACCAGAACATGTGCATAGTTTTCACTGTTTGTTACATGCAATATGACTAGGTTTACTGAATCAAAAGAGAAATCAATGCTGTTCTTTCTTGGCTAAAACAAAGAGGGTTAGCATGGTATATCTGAGTGCCTCAAAATATTAGACTGAAACCTTTGCATCTTTGTGTCATATCTTTTACTCAAAAATTGTGTGCACGTGTGTACACAACTTGATAGTCACATAGGTTACTTCATTACAGCTACAAACCTGGTGCCTAGTCATTAAAAACAAGGAAGAATGGGTAAAGTCAAGAGAGAAATCAAATATTTCAACTCAATTTCTATATCAGAAGGCATGAGAACAACACAAATATTGAGTCAGGAGGGAAGATAGTGCCACAACCCTTTATAAGGCCTCCAAGAGTGATGGGAGGGAAGAAGGTATCCTCAAATTGGAGACCTGGCCCAAATATTTGCAACAGCGTGGCCTATCCTAATGGCATCAAAATAAGCCATGGTAGATTTGAACTCAGAATGCACAGCAGGAACAAATACTGCAAGACATCTGATCTGTCATTCTTGCAATTCTGCCAATCCACTGTTCTGGAGTGGTACTTTATTGACCCCAAAGGACTGCAAGGCGAAGTTCAGCATGACAGGATTTAGACTTAGAGCACAGAGATTCAAAAGGCATTCTACTCAATATTCTAACAATTGTCAATATGTCATCTTTTTACACAACATTCTTCATTAGTACAACAAATTTAATGTGTACTTCATGTTATAGTAAAAGATGTGGTAATTTCATTAATATGTTATAGTGAACATGTACTAATAATTTCTAAAGTTAGCATGTCTAGAACTTTTAGAAAAGGCAATAAGTTAAATTACCCTTGTATTTGACTGCTGTTTTACTGATCTTGAAAGTCTAAAATGCAAAATCAGTCTCAATGGGATATGATGATAAAATGTAAACAGATGTAACTAAATAATCCAACACATTTTATCTATCAAGAGCCATAACTATCACATGACACTTTGATGCTCCAAAGGTTATGCTAATTCACTGGTTACTCAAATACTAAAATGAATTTTTTAAAGACAATTATGCTAAAGCTTTAAACAGAAAAATAGAGTTGAGAAAGGAAAAAAACAGTTAAAAAATGTACTAAAGGAGAGGGGAGCAGTCAGATGGGAAAAAAAGAAACAGACAGAACAAAAGACAATGGAGTTAAGAAAAGATTTAGAAGGGAGGAAAATTAAATAGGTAAATAAAACTTTGTGAGACCTCAATAAATGGAGGAAAAGATTTTAAATTGGGAAAGGGTTAGTGAAGCTGAGAATGAAGTCTTCTGGAGCACAACAAATTTTGTGAATAGATAGTTTAACTTGTTTTATACAAATCTGCCCGAGGCTGGCTCTCAGTCTAGGGTACACAAGTTTAAGTTATTTTAATTTAAACCTTGCATCATGATTTTATGCAAGATGTATTTTCATTGATTCAAGTACCAGAATAGTAATGGAAAATTCACTATATCAAACACTGCTTAAAAAAAAAAACAAGCAAAAAAACAGTTATTGTATTTCATTAAAAATAGAATTAAATCTGAAGATCAGAAGGCAGTTTCTATTCCATCTTCTGAAAAATTAAGATGAATTGAGCCAGGATCTGAGTAAACATGTTACAGGTAACAAAAAACTCCACAGAAAGTATTTTTTCCTCTGACAGACAGGTATGCTAGGAAATTCTGTGTGTGTGTGTGTGTGTGCGTGTGCATGCATGCGCGTGCACACACACAAGTGGATGAATAAACACCAAATAACATTAACCCTTTTGATATAAACCCACATAAAACTGCTCTTGTTCTCCAATTTGAAAGTGATGTAAATTAAAACTTTCTATCAAAATTCCATGCTAATGTTCTTAAACATAGCTTAATAATGACAGTTATTTTATACTAAATTCTTCATTACTTTCAAAATTAATTGAAACAAAGGCAGTGCATGCTGACAGAAATATGGTAATGTGGTTCAATAAATATCAAAAATAGTATAGCACCTTCTAGCACAAAATGTCTTGCAATATTTGGCTACATTCCCATATGATCTTGAAATAAACTGTGCAGGTCAGCTTAGCCTTTCTAACTGAGAGAGAGAGAGAGAGAGAGAGAGAGAGAGAGAGAGAGAGAGAGAGAGAGAGAGAGAGAGAGAGAG
>NC_068983.1:89991304-90015510 GCF_001194135.2 Octopus bimaculoides
GAGAGAGAAAGAGAGAGAGAGAGAAAGAGAGAGAGAGAGAAAGAGAGAGAGAGAGAGAGTGAGAGACACACACACACACACACACTTTGTGTCAATGTTAGAAATCATTAATATCCTTTTAGAATACCAGATTGTGCTTTCCTATTGTGAGAAAGTGAGAGTATTTAAGCCCCTCCCTACGATGGATGTTACTGAAATGCTATTGATACCATTTTGGACAGAACAGCAAACTTTTGAGTCATTGGCTTTCTTTGGAATCACATTTGGCTGCTATATCTATGACGAATACAAGGAATTGCAAAGCTTTGTGCTCCAGTTAAAATCAACTTTTCAATTGAAACAGATGAATACTTATGATGGCTAATTCCTGTACATAATAATAATAATAATTATTATAAGAATTTCTTACATTGGCACAAAGGCATATATTTGCAAGAGAGAAGAACTGTTGATCCAATCAACTACAGTACACAACAAATACCTATTTTATTGATGCTAGGAGGATGAAAAATATGAGTCAAATTTCCAGTCAAAAGCAGTGGAATAAATTACAGAACTATTATAAGATTTATTCCAATGCTCTAAGTTCAAGAGACATTACAGTTCAAAACAATGAATACATCTGTACTAAAAGGGAAGAAAGACAAAATTTACAAAGTAAGATGTATACATATAGAGTGCGTGCAATAGAAATCATGCCAATGAATAAATTTGAAAATAGATTAAATTAATTAAGCTTTTTAGGCCTTTATTCTGATATGAGTATGTACTCTGAGCACACATGCATGAAAGTATTAATTTACATGTCTGTTATGTATCACCATCATCAGTGTAACATCCTTTTTTCATGTTGACATAATTGCTCATCTGTGACACGAAGCCATTTATCATGTTCTTCGTATGCTTGCCTTTTGAAATCTGAACCTTACATTTCTTTATTGCCTCCCTTCACACATCTTTTATGGTTTTCTTTCTCTAAACAATAAATACCCATTGTTGTGAATTGGTATCACAGACAACCAATCTGTCAATTTCCTATAATTGGCACTCTACCAATGAGTTAACACTTTTGTTCTCTTCTATATCTTGTTTGTACAAGACAGCAAAATAACAGGGACAGGATTCAAAATCTTTAATCTAGAAGCATTAACTTTAACCATTTAGCTCACATCATTGTCATAAATCAAACTATCAACTCCATTTTCACACAATTACTACTTCCATCAAGTACTTAACTTACATGTATTAAAAAGGTAACTTCATGGAAAGTGACGAGAAAAGAAGAGTTTGAGGAGAAAGAAGTAAAAAATGGTAAAGTTATAATAAACAGAAGCAATATTTCTAGTCTGAGCAAAGAAGATAAAGGAAAGGAAAAAAAGTTATGACTGAGGTATTTGACCAATGACTTAATCAGTATATTGTCCATTTAGGACTGCGACAATTAGCATTTACCTGTTCTCCAACTGAAGTGAGCATATTGAGTTGGTTGGCCAGGGGTCCAGTGAACTAAGAGAAAGACAGAAAGATAGAGCTAGTTTAAGAAGAGAAAAACAAACAATATCCATATACCTTTCTTTGTAACCATATTAACTGGAGCTGACATTATTCACTCAGTTTCATGTTTTGGGGTGTTGTTTTGTGTATTAACATAAAACAAATGGCAAATAAATATCTTGAAAGAAATAGGAAGCCACACACATGACATGCCCACTAGCTCCAAATTACTAATTTCAAATGGTTACTTTCTTTCATCCAGTATTTAAAAAAAAATTGTTAGTACCTCTACATATAGAAATAGAATAGACCAAACTAAAATAAAGAAATATTTAGAGAATAAATAATTCAGAGGCACTAGTGTGTAAAACAGATAAGCCAGATAACATATAACATATTTAATGCAGGTTACAGTAAAAAGCTAGAAATAACATGGTGAGGAAAAAGCAATATGACTAAAATTTTTCATTTTCTTCAGTAAATCTAAACTTGTTTCAGTTTTGTACTCTAAATATTCTTTTTTCATATGACAATAAATGTATCATTTTGTACATTTATGCTGTCATTAATTTATCACTACTTTGGCAAGTATGGGGAAGTCTACGTCAAGCTGATGAAGTTAGAATACTGAAAGATATCCAGAGATATTTCCAATGTCTTGGAAAAATAAAACATCCTATACTCTTTTACTCTTTTACTTGTTTCAGTCTTTTGACTGTGGCCATGCTGGAGCACCGCCTTTAGTCGAGTAAATCGACCCCAGGACTTATTCTTTGGAAGTCTAGTACTTATTCTATCGGTCTCTTTTGCCGAACCGCTAAGTTACGGGGACATAAATATCGGTTGTCAAGTGATGTTGGGGGAACAAACACAGACACACAAACACAGACACATATACACATATATATATACATATATACGACGGGCTTCTTTCAGTTTCCGCCTACCAAATCCACTCACAAGGCTTTGGTCGGCCCGAGGCTATAGTAGAAGACACTTGCCCAAGATGCCACGCAGTGGGACTGAACCCAGAACCATGTGGTTGGTAAGCAAGCTACTTACCACACAGCCACTCCTACGCCTATATCCAAGAAGATAATATTTGTCTTTGACTAATATTGCTTTTTCTTCTCTACAGTTATTTTTAGTTTGTAAATGCTCCAAAGAAATATGTTAAATATTTTCAACATTAAATATCTAATAAAGAAATCTTGGGATATGATTGGAGAAAATGGTATTCCATCTCATACCAACTGATCAGAATCCATCATAGATTAGTGAGCTAGCCTTTTGTACATGTGAAATGAAGTCATGTAAACAAGCAGGAATAAATTTTGAAAAAATGACATCTGTATCAGTGAGAGCAATTTGTCTCTTGTTTATGATTGTATTCCACTGCACTGTGACAAATGTTTATGATGACAACATTATCATCATTTAATGTCCATTTTCCATGCTAGCATGTGCAAATAGACACAAGTGTATACATACCGCTTCTATTATGAACCACTGACTTTATATCACAATTAGATAAAAATGGCCCATACATAATTACATTGTTAGGTTCCCACTAAAGATTTTCTCTTCATCTAGTATGAAAAAGATGTGTTTGCTGTAGATCATCCAAGTTATTTACTGCAGCTGGATTTGCCATTATAAGATAAAAAGTGAAATTCACTGAGAACTGAAATGGATCTTAGACTTGGTTTGCTAAATAAAGCTTGTTATCAACCTACAGCTCTTATTTAAATCAGAAGGAAATTTCTAATTTTTGATCGAAATAACTTATACCAAACAATGTTAATAGAACATTAGAGTTTGATAGGCAGTACTCAAAATGTCTTAATGAGAACATGCAGCCACTATCATAATTCCTTAAATAAATTTATATTCACAAAACTGATCCCTTAATATATTTATTTATTGTTCCTAAATGTTTCAAAATAATACATTTTTTCCGTTGTTGGCATCAGCTTAATTACATACAATTAAAAACAATCTGTAAATAATAAAACTCTTAAATGTCTATTAGACAGAAATAGAACAAGAGGCCCACTGGCGACATTCAAAAAATGCCAGATAAATATTACTAATTACTCTATACCATATAATAACACCAAACTAAACTAGGATACCTCACTGTATGAGACATTAGCGGAATAAGCTAGTCTGCTGGCACAAGTGATTGATTAATTATCTGTGAAGCCAGGGAAATTCTTGTAAAGATAGTTACAGTTCCATTAATTGGCATGTTTCTATTCTCCATCTCAAACTGGTACTTTAAATATAATCACATTCACACCTTAGTCAATTAGACACATTACAAATGTATCTTTGTAAGATAAATAAACTATAATAATAGACCAACTGATAGCTAACTTACTTGTTTTGTAAAATACTGTTTTCAGTTTCATCTTTATTCATATTATAGAGTATTTACAAAACAAAGAAAAATGAGGTCAACAATCAGATAAGCTATTCCATTATTGTTACCAACTTTGAAATGGCTGCAACAAAATTTGATGCATTGTAATTTTCAATTTAGGAGTATTATATAGAAACATCAACTCCCAAAGAAAGCTCAAGTATTGTGGCTATTTTATTTTATTTACATTTGTCTGGATCAGAATGGAAAGATAGTGATCTTAGATGTTGAGAGTGTTCTGGTGTGTTAATGTGTCTAAATATCTGTGAGTAGTATGCTGCAGAAGCTGTTTGGACTCAAACAGATTATTTTCATAAACTGCAAACCTTGTAAGTCCCATAAATATTAGAGGAATAGAGGAAAGAATAAGTGTTTAAGGTTGCACTCAAGAATGTACTGGTAATAAAATAGAGTGCTGTTTTCCTTAATTTGGGGTTGAATACTGGGTCAGTGAGTCAGGTGTATTCCTGTAACTTGCAGGAAGCCAATAAAATTGCCAAAGCTTGAAACAGATTAAATTGTTATTTTCATGAATGCTGCACACGTAAATCCAAGATCTACTCTTAAGCCATTCAATAGTATTTATGGGCCTTGATAAGGCAGAAAATCACTGCATTTCCAATGTAGCACCAACCTAAATTTCTGACTACATTCTTGAAGTGGAACCTTCAGTGAAATTGAAAGTTCACTGGTGCAGAAACTCCAGGTGTATTACTTGTAAAAACAATGTGTGAGTCTTGCAAAAAGTAACAGGTCACACATTTAAGAAGGCTAAGAACGAATATAGCACCACTTTATTATTAGTTATAATCGTTTCAATACCATGCTAACACCACTGCACAGAAATGATTCATGTGAAAAGTTACTCAATAAATGCAGTCGACTGTATCAGGTTGGCATCAAGTGTGTTCTTATATTGTGCGATGGATATGCATTTTATGTGGCTTATATAGAGAGGAAATAATAAGTATAATGAAAGAGGAAAAAAGGTTAAATAAAATGGATAAAACCAAGACAATAATACTAAGACTAAGAGAAAGAAAAATAGGAAGAGGGAGAATAATGACATTTTATAATAATACCATCAAATATTATCACGAAAAAAGTGATCTCAGGGGTAGTAGTGGTGTATGTATGTTTGTATATATATATATATATATATATATGTCGATAGATCAGTAGTAAATCACATATTAGTGACTGGCGATGATAATAAAATGTTAATAATATTAACACAACCAAGAAAATCAACAAAAGTAATAATAATAAAGCATATTACTGCTACTACTATCATTATCACTATTTCATTCTTCATTTGGTTTCAGTTTTCATTTATATTTGATTATTATCCTTATTTGTAATTGTAGTAGGTATAGTGTAATTAGCACACTAGGCAAAATGCTAAGCTGCATTTCATTCATCTTTACGTTCCAAGTTCAAATTCCATCAGGGTCTACTTTGTCTTTCATCCTTTCGGGGTCGATAAAATAAGTAAGATTTGAATGCTGGGGTCAATGTAATTGACTTATATCCACTCTCTGAAATTCATGGCATTATGCCAAAATTTGAAATCATTATTATTATTGCTATTGTTGGTGTTGTTAGTATTATTATTATTTTCTCATCATGGCCTGCCACTTTATCTGTGATTTACTACTGATCCACTAATATTTATATATCTACAATTATAATTTTTAAAAATACCTGTTTATCATGGACTTCCAGTAATGCATGCACCATGTTGTATAGTAACTGGCTGGAGGCACTACCTGCAGCATATCTACACAAGTATGCCCCAACGACTTTCTTATCTCATAACTTTCAGAAAAACAGATATTTTTTTTAATGAAATTTTTTACAAATACACTTCAGATGGTATAGATTCTATTTCTATCAGAATCTGTTGTTGAAAGATTTTAATTTCGAGTATAAAATGGCAAAAATCAACAATCTGAAGAACAAGTATAAATTAAAAAGTGATCAGATAACTAAAGGAATAACCAAGTTCAAGGCAAATAGTTGTTTGATGAATTTAGAACAAATTTTCCCAATGGAAGTGATACTACAGTGCTGGATTTTCTTGTTTCAAAGGGTTGCTTTATGAGATTCCAGAAAAGAACTGGATTACAAAGTGTTGTGAGACATGCTGAGTCTGCTAGTGCAGATCATAAATGTAATTGACTACCCCTTCCTCCCAGAGTAAGCCGATACCAATTGATCCCGAATGAATGAAAAGCAAAGCTGACCTCAGCAAGATGTGAACCCAGAATGTAAAGTGCCAGAACAAATACTGCAAAGCAATTTTCCAACACTCTAATGATGTTGCCAATCCACTGCAGCAGTAGAAACAACAACAACAACAATTATTATTTCTAAGAGAGCACAAAACAGGAAATTTGGAGGATGGAAATAGTTGAGTATACTGACCCCAGTACTTGACTGGTACATTACTGACTGGAGAATGCAAAACAAAGTTGACCTTGCTGGGATCTAAAGTCTGAATGTAAAGAGGTGGAAAAAATACTGCAAGACATTTCCCCCAGGACTAACAATTCTGCTAATTCACAAAATATTTACCTGGTTAAAAAAAAGAGCTATGTAAACTATTAAGAACTCCCCAAGATACTGTCTAAACAGTCAGAAGCTATGTTGTAAATCAATGAAGGCAACCAAATTCAGAGAGGAAGAGAAAACAAAGTAAATATACAATGTCCCTATGCTTGAATATTTCATACAAAGATATAGGGCCCCAGATGACAATCAATAAAAACATTATTTCAGAAATGGAAAGGAAATTTCTACAAAAGTTCAAAATAATGTACAGCAATATCAATTATTCTGGAGCACATCACAGAGCTAAAAAATTGAAAATCCTATAAACAAAAGATTTGAGCTGGGTAAGGGAACACCACATAATAATTAACATTTTAAACTTAAGCATATCAATATACTCTCAAACATCCAATAAAATGTATAAGCTTCTTCTTCATCACGCCGTATCACTTTACAGTTAACAAGAATCCTATCAACTAAACTGTCAGCTTTATGAACTAATCAAGCAGACTGAATATAAAGTAGTTTGTTTTGATAATACAACAGCTAAATTCTTATTTCAAACAAACCCTTCATATGTTCATTGTTAAAAATAAAAAATGCTCCAAGCCCTAATGTTGTGGCTGATATTATTAGAAGCAGAGATAAGATAGTCAACTGTTATTAAGGTGAATGAATGAACCTTACAAATATGAAGCCAAAACTAAATTTTCTTGAGATTGATAAAGAAAAATCAATACACTCATTAGGAGCTTCACAGAGTAAGAAAAATTTTCCAATTTAATTATTGCAAAATATATTGAATAATAACAGAAATATTCTAAACTTATTTCACAATAAAACTTATGGATTTCTAGACAAAATACATTAGCTAATTTATAGCCTGTCAAAGTGAAATTAGCATATGGATAGGGTACAGGACCATCTGCTCACGTTTTAAGAGTTACTGTCAATGTTTTGTGAATCTCTGGATAGGATACTACCCAGAAGCAAAAAACCTCTCCTTTGTAACTTAAATAATCCCCTGCAATTTGTATGGTATGTGCACACACAAACACATGATCTGTGTATGTATGGGTGTGCATACATGAAATTAATAAAGCATATTCTTTTGTGTTCGATTAATTCATTTCTGACTTGTAAAATGGAGATACTAAGTAGCCCAAAAGAAGAATGCTTCATATATATGGAAATGTTGTGACATTCATAAAACAATCAAGCTATTACAGAATTTTATAATTCCTGTAACATTAACATTTTGATATAATCACTGTCATTTACAATATTGATAAGCATTTTCTTTTCACCAAAACCAACATTCATACACTGTCATATACTCAGGTTGGCATTCTATAACAATACAATGGTTCTAGGTAACAATAGCTAAATAAGAAACATCTCTCAGCTGAAAAGTCACTAATTTGTGAGTATGTAGAGGATGCACACTAGAGTTAGTGTAGCCTACACACAAAACTACCTCTAAAAGTCAATAACAAATCTGATATAGTGATATAGAATTGGACAACACAGCCAAGCACTTTAATCAAAGTCCAAGCTCACAAGCAACTGGATTTAGAAATTCTTGCAAAATACTTGTTATAGAGTGTATGCTGCTCTTTGTGCTGAAATAAGCCAACTCATCTATTTGAAGTAAAATAATACTGAATCAAAAAGAATATTTAGCAACCATAAAACACAACACCACTGATGAGATACGACAAACCAGTTGGCTCGAAATCTGATAATATTATCAAATCATTCATCTTCAACTTCACCACAAAATTAAAAATAAACATGCAATGTTTATAAAAATTAAAAAAGTTCTTCACTTACTAATTGTTGTCTTTGTCCTTGCATCTGGAGAGCAAGCAGAATGATCAATCCAAGCTGCATGTTTGAGTTCATCAGTGGATTGAAGGAAACATTGGGACCAGGGCCGAGAAGACCTGTAACTCAAATGGCCCAAAAAAAACAACAAATCTTTCAATATGCTCACAACAAGTAAATACAGAAATAACACACTTAAACAACAGTGTAACAAAAATAACCACACAAAATATAAGCACAAGGCTTGAAATTTGGGAGCAGGGACAAGTCGATTACATCAACCCCAGACTGAAACTGGTATTTATTTCATCACAAAAGGATGAATGGCTAAGTTGACCTAGGCAGAATTTGAATGTAAGGACAGACAAAATGCCACTAAGCATTTTGTCGGTGTGCTCATGATTCTGCCAACTCATTATCTTAATAATAATATTAGTTTCAAATTTTGGCACAAGGCCAGCAATTTCAAGGGAAGAGTTAAGTTGATTACATTGACCCCAGTGCTCAACTGCTACTAATTCTGCCAACTCAGTGCCATAATAATAATAATTCTTCCTACTATAGGCACAAAACCTGAGATTCGGTGGGGAGGGGTATAGTTGATTACATCGACCATGGCTTAACTGGAACTTATTTCATCGACCCAAAAAGATGAAATGCAATGCCAACCTTGAAGTGTCTTGGTTGGTATGCTAACAATTCTGTTGGCTTATAATAATAATAACGATCTGGAAATAGAGGTAACTCGAATGTGGAGTCTAAAAGCAGAAACAATTCCTATTATAGTAGGCACATTAGGTATGATAAAAAAATATTCAGATAAATAACAAAAACACCAGGACTAACAAATATATATATACATACAGAAAATAGCACTACTAGACACTGCACACATCCTTTGTAAAATACTTTCAATACAGTAAAAATAAGAGCATCACAACAAACCACAGCACACTCAAGGCACACAGAGCTACACCAGTTAGTGCAGTGAAAGCACATGATAAAAATAAGACTACTGAATAATAATAATAATAATAATAATAACAGGCGTGGCTGTGTAGTAAGAAGCTTGCTTTCCTAACAACATGGTTCTGAGTTCAGTCCCACTGCATAGCACCTTGGGCAAGTGTCTTCTACTAGAGTTTCAGGCTGACCAATGCCTTGCGTGTGAACTTGGTAGACGGAAACTGAACTGTAATGATAAACACTTTAACCTAATACTTCCCAAAACCACTGATGAGCGAGGAATTTGTCATCAGTTTTGTTGGTGAATGCTAAGTTTTAGTTATATAAGGGCTTATTAGTGTTGCTTTGCTTCTTCCAATCATTTTCTTTTCTATCGATTATTTTTGCAGCTTGGGTTGGTGAAGTCTCTCTTGTCTTATCATCATTTAACGTCCATTTTCCATGCTGGCATGGGTTGGATGGTTTGGCATGTGTTAGTTAGGCCAGGGGCTGCAACAGACTCTATTGTCTGTTTCAGCATGGTTTCTACAGCTGGATGCACTTCCTAATGCCAACCACTTTGTTGCATTAGGGTAGTTGTTTTAAAGGTCATTTCATGTGAAATGAAACCTGTGCCACTTTCATTCATATGGATGTCAGCTTGAGGATGGAGCATATTGTGTAATGCAGAGAGTTTTTCTGGTTCTCCCATTCATGCTTTTGATATCTTGGGAGAATCCAGTTATCATTATTAATATCATCATCATCATTATTACTACTATTACTATAGTAAGAATGCCTTACAAAAACTTGTAAACTGGTTTTGATTCCTAGGTGCACCCAATTCATTTCACTTAAAATGCTTATAACTACCCCTGTTTCTAAGTTTTTAGCCGGGGATCTAAGTTAGGCATCATCAACAGCAAGACAAAAAATGTAGGATTTATAAATTTTCCCCCGAAAGCATTAGCAGTGTAATTTAAACAATTTTAGCAGAAATATTGAAACCAGGTCAAACACACTGTCTCTTATTAGTAGTAGCTAGCAGCAATAACCATGCTGCATCATGTTTTCTTTCCAAGGGACATTTAAAAATTAGAAGTCTTTTTTGAAAGCCTCAGTCAGTTTTAGAGTTTCCATTTTCTCAATCTTTTACATTCTAAATTACCTCGTGTGAAGATGGAAACTGGCATAATAAAATAAATTTTGTTTTTATCAGTTTTAAACCCTATTATGACCAAATCTGTAATAAAATATATTCCCCACGTTTCAATTAATTTAGAAAATAACTTAGAATTCAGAACAATTAAATAAAATAACCAACTTTTCCAATAGTAAAATGGGGTTTAGAATATGTCTTAAAAATATTTCACTTAAATTTACCTTGTCACTAAGCAAGAACTTAATATAACTAGAATAAAATACTTTTTTCAATAGTAATTTGTAATCGATACCTGATTTTTTAAGGTTGGAAGGGATAAAGAAAAACTTTAATCATAAAATAAAATTCAGACATATACAAGACAAGCTTACATAATTTTATTTATGTTTCAACTGAAGGTTTGGAGGGTCAAATACTTAACTCTTTAACATACAGATTATTCTGTCAAATGTAATGCTATATTCACACTATTTTGAATTACTCGTGTATTATCTTGTAGCTTTCAGATTTCAATGATGTGACTGCTCATGTTAGAATAACAAATGTTGGGTAGGTGTGAAAGGTCAGATCTGGTCAGTTTGAACATAAAACAGGAAGAATATTTGGGCCAGATATGGCAGGCTTAAATGCTAAAGGGCTAAATGTAATATCAATATTAATAAAATTAGTTAAAGTTATTCATTTTTAAATAAACAAATTTTGAAACCAAAATACCTGGTTTGGCATTTCTCATGATGGTCTGATGTATGTAGGTTTTCTGAAGTAGCTGAAGAGCTTGGTGAAATTGCTCAAGCACTAAAAGAAAAAGAAAGCCTATTTTTATAATACAGTGGGAGAGATATAAAAGAAAAGAATTAAACCATCCCTTTCTAAATTAAAGAATGCTACTGGTTCGAACCAAAATAATTTACATCAGTACATAGTTTTAAAATACTTACATTCATTGGTCAGAATACCGCCATCCCCCCACCCAAAAAAAAAACTGAGTTGGAGTGGAATCGGCTGTGTCACACTGCAGTCTTTATATTTAGTTAATTTAAGCAGTGTTGTTAAATGAGTCAACTGTTAATAAATTAGGGAATCCAGCAAGAATTACTTCATTTATTTATTTATTAATAAACACATAAATCTGCATATTTATTCAAACCATTCAAGAATAAAAACAACATTCTCATGATGGAATTAAGAGTGCGGGAATTTGAGTTTAATAAATAGTTTAAAAACTTTTCTTTTGCAGACAATGAAAGTTATAAAAAGAAATATTGTAAATAAATTTAAACTGAACAGAATTATTAGTTACCCTATCCTTATATTTCTAACACTCAAGCTACACAGGCCAATGAATATGCAGTCACCTGAACTGTGAAACGTAGCAACTAAATCTCACTCCTATTGACAATGATATACAAAAAGATGGAAGGGTCATGGTTGATACATTTATCATAATTGATATGCTCAATCAAAGCTGACCAGGAGCTAAAGAACAATTTAAACCATATCTACTGTTCTCCTGAGATGAATCTCTATCCCATATCTCTAAACCATCTCCACTCTATACCCCAACTACTTTTGGTAAGAAAGTATTAGCACCTACATAGAAATAACTCTTCTAACATGGAAGTCAGTAACAGAGACTTTCATTTACTCTGGTAGAAGGGCTCTCCTCAATTTCTCTAACTCACTCCCCTCTCAAATTATCCTCTTTGCTAACTACAATGCATCCAATTTCTCCAATATGACTGACAAAGGCAAAATCTTTTGCTACTTTTAATTGTTGCATCAGTTAAGCCTTCTCAACTACTTATTGGGTACAATTTGAACTTGGCCAATTATACACTGGTGTATTTAGTAGTATATGCTTCACTCCTGATAGCAAAGTTAACGACTAATACTATTCTCCCAAATGGTTTACATGGAACTGTACTGCAGCTGTATAGGCAAAAGACTGCCTACAGTACACGAAGAAAATCACTTTTTATTGATTGCCATGACTGCAGAATAACCATCAGAAAGCAAAGGATTGCTTTGTGATCACACAGTATGTAATTTCACTCACATCCTAAATTGCAGCTAAGTTCACTAGTCCCTTTCCATATTAACTTTACAAAATTTTTTTACCCATCCACTGCCCAACTCCATGCTGCACGCATAACAAAACTCCTCCTAAATACTCATCACTACCATATGTACAACCAGCAAAAGAAGCCCATCAGTTATATATCCCATTACTCTTAAACAATAAGCTAAGTTACCTTTGTTCTCACCAAACTCTTTAATTTCTCAGCCTCTATGCATCAAAATCTCCAAAAGAACAACCTCTTTGACCTTGCAACTACCAACTTATTTTTTTCACATCCAACAGCACAAAGTTGATGGAGACAGTGTTAACCATCTCTTTTATCACTTGGAGCTATTTTCTCAGTAACTATCAATGAGTTTCTACTGGAACAGATTTTCAGTAATCCCTCAACTTTCCTGGGTGAAATGTTCCAAAACCCCCCATGATAGGTGAAAATCCACAAAGTAGAAAAAGTACTGTATATTTTTTGAAATTATTTTTATACATTGTATATATACATTTTATTATAAATGCAAAATAACACCATAGAGGAATCAATGTAAGCTTAAATAATAAATCATGATATGGCGAGGGGTTACTGTACTGAAAATCTACTTTGTCTCACACTTGGGGTCTCTCTGACTCTTGAGAACTGTAACAAAAGCAATACTGTTGCCCAAGAAATTAACAACACCTTCAAATGTATCTGGCAAGGACCATAAAACCATATCACCTACCTATGGGTTTTAATTGTTTAGATCAGAAGTCTCCTTGTTTCATATTGTCAAGTTTGATGTAATCTGAGTTATGTCCATATACTCTTCTTCCTGTATATGAATGACCTTAGCATGGTTAAAGCACACACTGCTACAGAGATTACACTACCTTTAAGTCCTGTACAACCTTTCATAGATGCAACACAAGCAGTTCAAGGCATACACAGCTTCAATGAAATGAGATCTCAAAAAAGTCCTTTAATGGAGACATGAAATGGAAACCTAGTCTCCATCTGTACTAAATCGTAATCACTAAACATACTAGAAAAACACAAGAGCTAAAAGTACTAGGTCAAACACTCTATGAAAATCATTCATAGGAATGTGTGTCTGTGTGAGTGAGAGAGAGAGGGGGAGGGGGAGAGAGAGAGGGGGAGAGAGAGAGAGAGAGAGAGAGAGAGAGAGAGAGAAAGAGAGAGAGAGAGAGAAAGAGAGAGAGAGAGAGAGAGAGAGTGTGTGTGCATCATAAAGGCTAAGCTTACTCTTCAGGACCACATTCTTTAGTCCTGGTTGGTTGGAACATTTTAAACTCAGTGCTGGTTACTTACATAGATAAGCAAGTATTCTGGATTGGATAATAAAAATCTGGTAGACTGGGAAAGTATCACTCACAAGGCATATTAGCACCATGAACCCACAAATGTCATTTTTCCATCTGTTCTACTGCTATTGTAATAATCTATTCTTCTTTAACTAGCAGGTTACACATCACCTCTTCTCAAGCTCACTTGGTGTATAACCCTTTCAATGACCATTTCAGCTGATCCCACTCGACCAGACCTGCACTAAACACTACGCTTGATATTTCCTATTTATTACAGCATATCTCTCTCTCTCCTACATACACCAATCTCAAAATTAACAGTCTCACCAATCTAAGAGAACCTGCAAAGAGCATGAACACTATCCCTATGCAGCAACTAGATGATAATATGAATAATCTGAAGGCTACTTATGGACAACATTAGAAAGTGGAAGAAAGTGTGTTGCAAGTAAATATTTTATTAAGATAATGCCATAAATCAGAATAAAATCCCAGCAAGGAAACTGAGCTCCTAACCAATTTTGATACTTGCAGCTATCTCACTTCAATTTCATCACTAATACTCTTTAGAAAAGTCTCATCATGTCTCATTTACCCTCTCTCCAAGCTGAGGCTTTGGTACTTAAATGAAAAATCCTTTTGGATACATTATTGGTAATTTGAGAAAGACACGAATGCTACAACTCTCATTATTTCTCTCTTAAAAGACACTGACATAATAATAGAGTTCAGTGCTTCTATCTAATCTTGCTTTGTTGTGTCTGACCACCCAAAGTTTCAATTTGAATTCAGTTTAGCACTATGATTCTCTACAAGACACACACAAGACTGACTGCTCTGAGTAGCTCCAACTTAAAAAGTTTTTGGTTGTTTGATTACTATTTTCAGCAAGGTTGTAAGTTCACATTCTGCTATAAAATGCTACAAATTAAGTTATATTATTCAACTTAGTTCAGTCAATGAAATATACTTCACAGTTGAGTGCTAATAATAAATCTGAAGACCCAACTAAAATCATATTATTGAGCCAAGAGAAAAGACTACAGAAATAACCTGAGGCATTTGAATACCAACAAAAGTATTACAATCAATGCATTTTTTCCTGAAATTTTTTTAGAAAATACGAAAGTTTATACCAATTTTTGTTTTGTTTTGAGGGTAAGTTGCAATCACACACAAACATCAATATAGATTAGGAGGATTTCTGTAGAAGGACTTTCTTCACATAAACATAATGGTTAACTTATTTCTTTTTGTAAACTTTCCTCATAACCTCTGAGTTCATTTAAGTGATGCAATAACAACAATAACATAATTAAGGCTTGTAGGATTAAATTTGCTATCTGAAAGTTATGTCTCTAATATGACAAATACATTCATAAAATACATAGGAAAAACTTAAGGTTATTGAAATTCCACTGACACACATACATGCATTTTCAGTACTTGTTTTATTGCAGGTCACCCCGGACAAGATTATTCTACCATAACCTCAGAGGAACATCATCATCATCATCATTTAACATCCACTTTCCATGCTAGCATGGGTTGGACGATTTGACTGAGAACTGGCAAACCAGATTCCAATCTGAACTGGCAGAGTTTCTACAGTTGGATGCCCTTCCTAATGCCAACCACTCTGAGAGTGTAGTAGGTGGTTTTTACGTGCCACGGGCACGAGGGCCAGTCAGGCGATACTGGCAACGGCCACGCTCAAATGGTGTTTTTTACGTGCCACCTGCACAGGAGTCAGTCCAATGTTTTGTTCACATGCCACCAGCACAAGTGCCAGTAAGGCAAAGCTGGAAACGATTGCGCTCAAATGGTGCTTTTTATGTGCCACCGGCACGGGAGCGAGACCGCTGCTCTGGCAGTTATCCTGCTCAGATGGTGCTGCTAGCGCTCCACTGGCACAGGTGCCAGTCATCAAATTTGGTTCGGTTTCGATCTCACATGACCCAACAGGTCATCGCAAGCTGAGTTTAGTGTCCAATGAAGAAAGGTTGGCATGGGTGCCAGTCATCGAATTTGGTTCAATTTTGATTTCACTTGACTCAACAGGTCTTCACAAGGAGGGTTTTATGTCCAAAGAAGGAAAGGTATGCATAAGTGGGCTGGCTACACCCCTGGTAAAGGCCACAGGTTATGGTCTCACTTGTCTTGCCGGGTCTTCTCACATACTGCATATTTCCAAAGGTCTTGGTCACTAGTCATTGCCTCGGTGAGGCCTAATGTTCAAAGGTCGTGTTTCACCACTTCATCCCAGGTCTTCCTCTCCCACAGGTACCCTCAACCGCTAGGTTGTGGCACTTTTTCACACAGCTATCCTCATCCATTCTCACAAAATGACCATACCAGCGCAATCGTCTCTCTTGCACACCACAACTGATGCTTCTTAGGTTCAACTTTTCTCTCAAGATACTTACACTCTGACGAGTATGCACACTGACATTACACATCCATCGGAGCATACTGGCTTCATTCCTTGCGAGCTTATGCATTTCCTCACCAGTCACGGCCCATGTTTCACAGCCATGCAGCATGGCGGTTCGTACACATGCGTCATACAGTCTGCCTTTTACTCTGAGTGAAATGCCCTTTGTCACCAGCAGAGGTAAGAGCTCTCTGAACTTTGCCCAGGCTATTCTTATTCTAGCAGCTACACTTTCAGCACACCCTCCCCCGCTACTGACTTGGTCACCTAGGTAACGGAAGCTATCAACTACTTCTAGTTTTTCTCCCTGGAATGTGGCAGAAGTTGTTCTCTGCACATTTTCAGTGTTTATTGCTCCTGAACATCTGCCACATACACAAACTATCTTCCTAGTTAGCCTTCTTTTGATATTGCTGCACCTCTTATGTGTCCATAGCTTACACTGGATACATCTTATAGAGTTTCTACAGATCGAGCAGGGGTATCAACTTGAAGGGGTTTGTGGTTTGTCTACCTTTCTACTTATTGGGACTTTGGTTTTAGCTAGGTTGACTCTAAGGCCCTTTGAATCTAATCCTTGCTTCCACACCTGAAACTTCTCCTCTAGTTCTGATAGTGAGTCAGCAATTAGAGCAAGGTCATCAGCATAGAGGAGCTCCCAGGGGCAACCTGTCTTAAACTCCTGTGTTATTGCCTGGAGGACTATGGTAAATAGGAGGGGGCTGAGGACTGAACCTTGTTAGACCCCTACCTCTACCCGGAATTCTTCACTGTACTCGTTGCCAACCCTCACCTTACTGACAGCATTCCTGTACATGGCTTCAACAGCTCTCACTAACCATTCATCTATCCCTAGTTTCCTCCTTGTCCACCAGATAAGGGATCGGGGGACCCTGTCAAAGGCTTTCTCCATGTCAACGAAAGCCCAGTACAGAGGTTTATCTTTGGCTAGGTATTTCTCCTGCAGCTGTCTTACAAGAAATATAGCATCAGTGGTGCTTTTCCCTGGCACGAACCCAAACTGCATCTCATCTAAGCTGACTCTCTCCCTAATTAGTTGGGCTATGACCCTCTCCTTGACCTTCATTACCTGGTCCAACAACTTGATACCTCTGTAATTGTTTGTGTGTAAAGTGTCATCTTTAGCTTTGTAGCAGTTGACTATGGTGCTGCTACACCAGTCATTGGGTATGACTCCTTCGTGTATCACCTGGTTAACTATATGGGTGACCAGGCTATAGCCGACACTGCCAGATATTTTGAGCATCTTTGCAGTGATTCCTGATGGGCTGGGGGCTTTCCCTGTCTTCATACTCTTGATTGCTTTATCTACCAAGGTACTGTCAATTAGGATAGCTGGTCCCTCAGTTGGGTGGACGTTCGGCAGACTCACTTTCTCCCATTCATTCTCTTTATTAAGCAACCTTTCATAGTGGCGTCTCCAAACCTCTCTCTTTGCAGGGTTGTTTAGTGCAAGCGTACCATCATCCATGCTGACACATTTCTCTCCTACGAACGACATCACGATTATCTCTCACACACTGTCTTGCAACACGAAATACCTCAATTCTTTGGTCCTCACGGCGCAGAACATCTGGCTAAATAAACCTGTCTCCTAGCTTCCCTTTTGGCAGTCTGATACAATTCCCTGCTACCTCCGTTCTTCCAGTCTTTCCAAACCAGTTTCTTTTGTCTAATAGCTGTCAACCACATTGTTCCACCACTACGTTACTTTGGGTCGAGAGGGGATTTTGCACCATCCACAGATCTGGTCAGTGGCTCTCAGCAGGTTGTCCTGTAGAAACCTCCAGTTGTCTTCCACATTATGTGATGCTATATCCCCTTCTATATCGTGGAAGGCTTTGAGTAACACGTCTCTAAATATCTAACCTTATAAGTACAATTGGGTAAATAAACTGTGTATGAGCTGGTCAGACGAATCATTCCAGTTTGTGGGTGGCAGACTTAATCCACTGCCTGGCTTAACACTACAAGGTTATTGGTGGCCCTCAGCAGAGTCCAATCTACTGCATACATACAAGCTAGATCTCTGATTTGGGAATAACTTCCTTCCTTTCACCTACCATTCTTTCTGTTCCTGAAAAGGATTACGAGAAATGCTCATCATTCTCTGAAATATAATACAAAAGTGTTAACTTTCTTCACTCTCAGACATTTTTTGGGAAAAAAGCCAGCTGATTAAATTGACCCCAATATAAGTGATACTTATTTTATCAAATTCAGAAGAATGAGATATCAACCTCAGTGGGATTTCAACTCAGAATATTAAGACTAGGAAACATCAACAAAATACCATAAGGTATTTTGGCCACATTCTATACTATCAGTAAGGATCTACTGTTTCACTTTTGCTCTGAATCTGAGATTTTATTACAATCTTTCTATCAATGAAACATCACAATAAGATTAATACTATTACTACTATTAGATTTGGAACTTTCTTCCAGAGAAATATGACTTGCAGAACTTGAAGGTTTATTTCATCAACCCTGATCACAATAGTTTTGATATACTTTGATAAGAAAAGCACAAGCTACAAGACTCAACTACTGTCTAACCAAGGCATTGATTGATTGATTGATTGAGAGAGAGAGGGGAGGAGAGGGGGAGAGAGAGAGAGAGAGAGAGTTCATAGTAGAAGATACTACAGTTCTCAACAGCAGATTAGGTGTTTGTAGACCATTTCAGACTCACTCACTTAATTTGGGTGAAATACAGTAAATCAGTAATCTTGACTGAATGAAAAAGAGCAGAGACCAATGTTGCTGTAGTAGAAGTGACAGAGCAGGTTCAGCAGTTGGAGACTGATCTATACTTGTATGCTTACAACTGTCCGATTCCAATATTATTCTAAACAATAGCAATAATGTTGGTTAGAACATTAGAAAATAATTTTTAGAAAATGTTCTTTTTCTGAATCATCATTAACACCACACTCACTTTTCAACTTGCACATTTCCCTATATGTTACATATATACATATATATATACATGTATATATATTCTTTGTATTATATATATATATATATATATATATATATATAGATATATATATATATATATATATGTATATATATATATATATTTGTAGATTTAAGAGAAAAAAATAAGAAAGATATATCATGATTAAATGATTATTATAAACAAACTATATGGATGTTTATCATCTTCATCTAATACTAATGTTACTCATTTTTAGAACCATTCAAATAGAAGAGACAATTACAACAGGAAATTAAGAAAACGAAACTGATATTTGACTTCCATATTTGGCTATACATGAAATGAATGATTAAAGTATTAAAGCAATCAACTACATGTTTCTTATTGTTGATTTTTCAGTCATCTTATTAATGTCAATTTCACAGTACACATTCACACCATCTTTGAGTTTCAGATATCTACCTTCTACATCGTTCAATTACATGAGTAATTCAACTGTTCTATATAGACTGCCAATACTATCAACTTGACAGAAATACTCCATGTTCTTCTTACTACTAAAATCTCTAAGTACAATACTACCATGGTAACCAAATCAAAGCACTTAGATAATACTTTTCTATCCTAAGTCAATATCTGAGTGTCTTAAATTTGAAAATATCCAATACCCAATATGGAAAAATACCAAGTCTACTGGACTAAAGTTTGTAAATCGATTGAAATTATCAATTAGTTTAAATACAGGGTGGCTCAGAAGTAGGTTTACAGTTATTCAACTATCACTTTCGCATTCATATATTGGCAGTTTAGATCTTAATTATAAAAAAAATACAAAACCATTATTCTATGCTAATTTAGTTAATTTTGTCAAGCTCCCTTTTCAGTTTGTAAGATAGAAATTTTAATGTAATAAAATGTTTTAAAAGAAATTTAAAGTGCCCATGTGATAACTGTAAACCTACTTTTGGGTCACCATGCATAAAAGTTTCTTAGCTGGAAAAATATCAGATACACACATTTTGGTTCACTTTAATAAATGATACCTTTCTTTCAATGTTTGTTGAAAAATTTGAGTTAAATCATCAACATTTATATCACTGTTATACTGAAGTACCTAAATTTTCCAATAATCCAATTAATTTTTAATTGAGCAATAAAATGATTTATGCTGAATGAATCAATGAAAAAAAAAGAGAAAATTTAAATAGAAACACACACATTTTAGATAGAAATATAAACCATTTAGTGAAATGTCAGCTAAGAAGTATGTTGCAATAAACAAGAAATATACACTGTAAACTAACATCATTATAATTCTCACAAAATGTCAGCTACAATTATGCCTTAACTGACATATTAACACTAAAAAAATTTGAAGGTCTTTTTAAACAATGCATTTCACAAATTCATACATCTATCCATCTGTTTCAACTTCAGTTTATCCAACCAATAAGTGTCAAATGCATTAAGCTACCACTAATCTCACTCCAGTAAACTAACTGCAATCACTATCAACAACTATTTCCCTGTCATAAACTACATTTCTATAGAACTCTCTCTATAATCATGTTACAATGTTAAAGTATAAAACTAATACAAATCCTATCTATTCTAATTCCCACTATAAGAAGAAGCTCCCTTCTTTAGTCCAAGATAACACACATATCTTCTTAATTTGCTAAACTCTAAACATAATTGAAGAAGCTGAACTAGACATTTACAAAACCAATAGTAAAAAAAATATAAGGTCTTTAGTAACTAAAACTTTTAGGGATAACTCTTAGGCACTGAAAGCCAGTCTTTTCACAGAAACAATGATGGGTGTCATAATGTATGATATCCATTAGTACATTAACTGCAGGAGACTTCTGTTTGTATCCAGGTTTAGTGCAAATGTAGTTGTGAAAAAGAGAAAATCTAGATACTATGAGAAGAGAATGAGGTAATGGAAGATAGTGCTAAAGAGAATATACAATATAGTATTGCTAGGAAGGTCAAGAAAATTCAGAGAGAGAGAGAGAGAGACAAAAGAAAAAAATTACATTAAGATTCAAGAGAAGATACTAATGTGACATATTCATTTGTTTCCTCTAATGTGTTTTTCCGTGCTAGCATGGGTAAAGTGGAATTTTTTTTTGGCAGCAGGATTTTATAACCATATGCATCTTATCAGCAACCCTTATCAGTTTTCCAAGTAAGAAAACTTTTATTTCATGGGTTTCTGGAAATACAGAGTAACTGGTGTCAACAAAGAATGTAAACACCAGTGACAAGCAAAATTGGGGGATATTAATATTCACAGACATTCACACACACATTTGTGGTATGTATGTATATATACACACACATGTGTATGTATATATATATACACACATACATACAAAAAAAAAAACGTTCTACATACCAAATTCACTCACAAGGCACTAATTGGCCTGTGGTTATTTAGAAGACACTTACCCAAGGTGCTATGCAGTGGGACTGAACCTAAAAATACATGGTTGTAAAGCCAACTTCTGAAACACACAACCATGTGTCTATGCACACACAGATTATATGATCTTTATCTCCCATGACTCTGTCCTAGGAAGGGACATGTTAACAAACGGAGATAAAGAAAAAGTAAGAAAAAAGAAAAAATGTATTTCAGTGACCAATTTCATTTCTGTACATTTTAGTGATTTCAATAAGACAGAAATTTCTGAAGTGTACTGGGATAAACGTGAGGAGGGTTTCTTTGGTGGTGGTGATGGGGAGAATTTTTGAGTGTGAGAAAAAGAGATAATGTGCATAACAGTGGTAAACATTTATACATCTATAATATAAATCCCCTTCTGTCTGTGTACGTGTGTGCAAAAGATTATAACGGCCGTATTTTTCAACTGATTTCCTTCATACTGGGAATATACATTACTTATGTTACAGGGATGGTTTTAGACTCATAAAATTTTTCATATAATGAGTAACTGGCCTCCTGGGGGCAGAAAACACACATTCCTGGGTTACATGGAGAAGGAAGGCAACTCTTTGCAAAGTAATTTCCAGAAATTGATTGTCTCCCCTACATCAATTGGTCATAAAAAAATTGCTTTTTCTATTAGATTCACATCTTTGAAAGTTATTTTAAAATATTTACTTCTGGTTTTCTAGCGTCAGTAACGTCCATATCTCTCTGTACCTTATTTATCTATCTATATCTATCTTATTTGTCTAACTAGCTAGCTCTCTCTCTCTCCCCCTCTCACCCACTCTCTATTTACAAACAACAACGACAAATTACTGACAGAAAGAAGTTCACAATTACTGACAAAAGTAATTTCATACATAATTTACTGACAGAAGTAACTTCATAAATTTCACTTCAATATTCTTTACTCTTTTACTTGTTTCAGTCATTTGACTGTGGCCATGCTGGAGCACCGCCTTTAGTCGAGCAAATCGACCTCAGGACTTATTCTTTGGATGCCTAGTACTTATTCTATCGGTCTCTTTTGCTGAACTGCTAAGTTACGGGGACAAAAACACACAAGCATCGGTTGTCAAGCGATGTTGGGGGGGACAACACAGACACACAAACATATACACACACATACATATACATATATACGACAGGCTTTTTTCAGTTTCTGTCTACCAAATCCACTCACAAGGCTTTGGTCGGCCCGAGGCTATAGTAGAAGACACTTGCCCAAGGTGCCACGCAGTGAGAATGAACCCAGAACTATGTGGTTGGTAAGTAAGCTACTTACCACACAGCCACTTTGTTAAATTTGGCTACAAATTTCTTTACTTTTGCAATGTTTTGACAGAATTACTGATAAAAGTAAGTTCATAATTTACTGACAGAAGTAACTTCAAAAATTTCACTTAAATCCGTATACTTAGTTAATTTGCCTAAAAATTTCTTATTTATTTTTGCAACAGTTTTGTGTTTTTCCGTTGTTAATGGCTTTTTTCTGGCTCCTTTGATAATGGCTCTTTGGTTCACTGACAAATTTCACTTCAACCCGTACAATTCTTTATTTTCCATAAACATTTCTTATTTACTGTTTGCCCATCGAATTAAGAAATATAATTTCCGTTACCCAGTTATTTTCGTTGTTTACTATCTTCTACACCTGTGTATTTCTGTATATGTATATAACCATAACTAGAAGGAAAGTGTCAAATGTGTCTACAATGTCAAGGTCAGCCAAAAGAATGTCTCTGTCCAGGGAAAGAGAGAGAGAGAGCTGCAGAAAAGGAAGCATACCAAGAAACGAACAGACTGTGCCTTACAAAAGCTAGAGCATCTCAAAGTGATGAAGAGAGGTATGCATGGCTGACAAGGAATAGGATCTCCACTGCTGAATGAAGAGCAGTTGCAACAGCTCAGAAAAGCAACTTTCAATTATGATCCAGCAGTTCATTATGCAGATGACACTAGAGTTTCCATTGGTGCAATGACAACTGAGTGCATACATTGTAAAGCAAGGAAGTGACCTGGGAAGACACCTGCACTGTGCTGCAGTGGTTGAAAGGTTAAACTCCCTGCAATCCCCCAACCTTCAGAGACATTGAAGAAACTGTTGTCATCAACTGAGCAAGATTCCAAACACTTCCAAAACAAAATCAGACAATACAACACTGCACTACAGATGACATCATTTGTAGCCACAAGAGACTTAACTGAGCCAGGATTCATGAAAACTTTCAAGATTTATCATCGGATTGGCTCTCTACTATCTCTGTCAAATGAATCACCAAAATCAGCCTTTCACTGTTTATAATCTGTACCTGTTTTTTGGTTATGAAATAAGCTATACAAAACATATTTTTGAATTACATGTATTTACTTTATATACATATAAGACTTGAAACTTTCTTTTAACATTTCACTTGGGGTGTGAGAAAGTTAATATAGAAAGTTTGTTTCCCAGCTACTAGCAGTTGAGACCTGCGTAGTCTAGACGGCGTTTTAAAATTTCCTTATTTTCTTTAACACAGGCAACGCCAGGTATTTCTGTTAGTGTGTATGTATGTATGT
>NC_068983.1:90015660-90028882 GCF_001194135.2 Octopus bimaculoides
ATATATATATATATATATATATATATAACTAGACCATCATTTTAACATCCACATTCTCTGAGTGGTTGGCGTTAGGAAGGGCATCCAGCTGTAGAAACTCTGCCAAATCAGACTGGAGCCTGGTGTTGCCATCCGGTTTCACCAGTCCTCAGTCAAATCGTCCAACCCATGCTAGCATGGAAAGCGGACGTTAAACGATGATGATGATGATGATGATTCCATGCTCACATGGGCCAAACAAAATTTACTGAGGCAGATAGGCAAATTTTCTATGGCTTAATGTCCTTCCTGCCACCAATCCTTATTTGTTTTTTCCTCAGCCAAACATGTTTATGCAGAATATTGGAAATAACTGACACTGTTTGTTTGAAAGTGATGCTCATTGACAATTATCATGCAAGACAAGGAGACTTAAACATACACATTATATATTCATTATAATGCAATCAATATCCTTTGTTTCCAATATTGTGATAACACATCTGGTCATAGGGAAAATATTATCTTACCTAGAAACAAATTTTGTCTGACCCAAGCAAGAAAAAAGTGGACATTTTAATGATGATGATGATGATTATATACATACCCATACTCCACAGCAGAAGGCCACTCCTGGTGAAGAGTATTGGTTTGCAAGAGCCCTGTGCTAGTGCCATGCAAAAGTACTCAGCACACTCTGTAAAAGGTTCGCATTAGGAAGGGTATCCGACTATAGAAACCATGCCAAATTAGATTGGAGCCTGGTGCAGCTTCTCAGCTCTGGTCAAACTGTCCAACTGATGTCAGCATGGACAATGGATGTTAAATGGTAAAGATGACAATGATATACATTAATTATATATATATCTACATACACAGACATTACAACATCATTATTTAAAGTCCGTTTTCCATGCTGGCATGGGTTGGATGGTTTGGCAGGAGCTGCATCATGCTCCATTGTCTGTTTTGGCATGGTTTCTATGATTCAATTCCCTTCCTAATGCCAACCACTTCACAGAGTGTACTGGGTGCTTTTATCTTGCACCATCATCAGTATTTTTACATGGCATCATCAATGGTATCAACTCTGCTGTGGTGGATGGGTTTTCTTGAATACAGCTATGTGCCAGATACCTCAGTCCTTTGTCATCTCCTCCATAAGGCTGAGCGTCTTGAATCAGCTTCCAGTACTTCGTTCCATATTCTCCTGCATCTTCCCCTTCCAAGCGTTCCTGCCACTTTTAGTAATCAGCACTTCTGTAGCAATTGTCTACATTTGTATGCATAACATGACGAAACTAGCACAGTCTTCTCTCTTGCACAATACATCTAATTTCTCTAAAGCCTAACTTTTCTTTCAACAGACTAGCACTCTGTTGCACATGTACACTGCACATCCAGCTGAGAATACTAATTTCATTCCTCTCTAGCCTACACATGTCCTCTGCATTCAGGGTCCCCATCTCACCAGCATATATCATTGCTGTTTGTATATGCAAACATACACACAAACATAAGCATACATATCTACACACAACACATATATCTATACATATTACAGGCTTTTTGACTAAATTTGACATTTTTTCAAAAAAAAAAATGAAAACAAAAAATAAAAGGAAAAGAAAATACAAAAAATAAAAGTACTTTATAAAATCAAAAATTATTAACTATATTATAATTGGGAGATAACAGTTTACTCAAGGTAGTTGCCCTCAGCTTCCACCTTGGCCTTGAGATGGCTCCGCAACCAAGCACATGCATTCTTCAGTGTCCTTGAGAAGATCCTCAAAAATCCTCCTTGGCTCACCAGCTTGGTTAGTATCTTTCTCAACTACCCCAGACATAGAAATCCATGGGATTACAAATGGGGTGATTAGGAGGCTAGTGAAGTTGTAGAAATTCTCAAACACTTCTAACTCTTTCTGAAAGTATGGCAAAGAGCTGAACCCGATACCACACATATGGCCTTCCAGTAACAACCCCTTCTGGCCAGGGTTTGACCACAATCTCCAGCAACTTCACATAACTCTGAACTGAAGCCATTTTTGGTGATGAAAATTGATATTTAACAGTAGTTTTAAATGCTGTATTTTAACGTTTCTATACTCACCATCAGGTGTATTTTTAGAATATAAATAGTTTTATATAGTTTCAACTTAGTGATGAAATGTGATTCTGGTTCAAAAACTGGAAAAACACTGAATTTTTCACATTGTCCTGTTTTTGACCTCATTTGCACAAGTAATTAGGCATTTCAGTAAGTGAATTCATGTGCTCATTTAAGATTCTAGATCTTACTGTAAGATTAGAGAAGATGAAATGCTCAGCAACTGCTGTTATTAAGTAATAGTTGCCTAAACTTAAATTCTTCTTTTTTAAACAGACCCCAAGATGTGGATTTTTGAAATTTTCGATTGGCATTTTTTCTACATTGGCTGAGTTAAAAGAATTGATCTTTAGTGTCCAAAGGACTTCATATAGTGGGGGTTAAAGAAACATACTTTCCAAGGTATGATATCAAACCAATTTTGAACGAAATTCAATTTTTCAAAAATTTCAGAAATTGCCTAAAAATCTAAATGGTCATAAAATCTGACTGGTCACAGCTATGGGGCTGAAGTTTTCAGGAATTACTCCTCTCATGGATACTATCAAATGGTGTATATGTGAAGAAAATCTAAGAACCTTTCGATGGGCCTTTGCTGAATTACACTGGAATTACCCTATATCAGATCAGAAGCTGGGAGTAAAATGGTACTTTAGTAGTGGAGTATTTGCATGTGTGTACGTGTAGGTTTGGTAAATACAAATAGGGGAAATAAAAGTCAAAACAGGAGTATATTATTTTTAATGGAAAAGGGATGTTAAAATGATGAAATAATAATGATGATGATATATACATATAACAACTCCTCTTTATTTAACCTGGCTTCACATTACATTTCATGGATACAGGGCATGTTTACCTTGTCAGATATTCAGACACAGAGTTTGTCTCTGACACTTATATTAAATACATGTAACTCCAACCACATATACTGAGTGTTACTTTCTCTTGTTTGTTAACTGGTGTGTACATAAATGCATGCATGCACATGCACATATATGTATCAACAGAAACTGTTTGAAATGCAATATTAAAACTATCATGGATAATTAATGTTTGGATGTGATAAATACTTAATCATGTCATTTCCTGATAGAACTTTTCTTGATGCCTACAAAATAGTTATCAGTAATTACAGTATAATATGACAAACATTGGACTCCACAGTTAAAGATCAAGTATAATGATAGCTATCCTTCTCTCATTTTTGTGCTCTCATACTAAGAAGGCAAGCACTAATAAAGATGAATGGGTGTTTTTCTGGTATACAGGAATGAACAGCTGATAGCTTAGAATATGCATGTGTGCATATGTGCGAGCACGCAAGCATGCACTATTTTATAGCCAATCAATTATATCAGTGCAGGGACATTACTTACATAAATTTTGTACTTGTTAACAGTAAGTTGAAAAAAATCTGTAGTGTTTCAGAAAATAAGACTTCCAGAAAAGCACCTCAAAGCTATTGTTAGTAGTTGATATTTTTCATAGAGCCTGTATACATATATAACCCAACAGTTCAACATATTTCTACTGTTATCAAGTCTATTAAAGAATATGAACTGTAAAAGATCATAATTCCAAGAACTATAAATCAATATTCAGAAAACTATATTGTGTAAAATAGATGTCAAACATGGCCTTACATTCAAATCAAATTCAAGCAGATTTTATTAACTTTTTCCTAGAAGTATTAAAATTGAATATTTAATCAGGAATAATGGCAACAAGAAGAATGTCTATCAATAATTACAGTTATTACACTAATCTATGCCAGCCACTTCCCATCATAATAGAAAAAATACATTAAATTGTTAATTTCTTCTGAGTAATGAAATGAATAAACAGTGGAGTACAGGATTTGGCAACCAGAATAGCATTTTATTTTTCAGGAATAACAGCTAAGCTTCCCCCAGGCAACAACAAAAATTAAATGTTGTGTGTTCTTTATATAGTGAAGAAATGGTTTTGATGAGGAAAAAAATTATAAAACAAAAACAAAAAGCGTCACAGTTATTGATTGGCAAGGATTTCTAATAATCCAAGTCAACATCAACTTTATAGTAATACTTACATTTTGGATTCTGATTAGCCAAGCCTTTGACTAGAGGGTTGCTCATCATTGAAGGGTTTGGAAATACCGGATCAGGCAACAAACCCGATTTGATGCTGTTCAATACTGCTCCAGCTTGAAATGGGGAGGCCACCTTCTCCTGAAGTCCAAACAAACAAACATTGACAGCACACACAGCAGGCACATCACACAGTATCACAAACAGAACAAGATAGGGACTAATAAGAAAGAACAGTTTTGGTTTTCACAAGTATGCACGCATTTAAACAGCAAACAAGGTATAAACTGAAAAAAAAAACAAGAAGTGTGTAATGAAGTGAATAGTTCAATTTAAAGAATGTTTTAATATTGAAGATATTTGAGATCTGTTAAGTATCTACAAAATACACTTAGAGCAGGATATGAAACTCATGATCAACTACAAACTAGGAATCCAGCACTTTCTCCCTTTGATTACTGACCTTGCAAGTCTGATAAATGTTCAAACTTGTATGGATGTGCATGCATTCATGCACACGTGCACACCCATAAATTTGAAATCGGAAGTTGTAAGTTTACAGCGTAAATAGAAATGTACATATTGTCTTTCCTTATTTCCATTAAAATGTATACAATTTCACATTATTGGGAAAATTTAATCAAAAAATTTGTCTTAGTAGAATTTTAACACATTAATTCTGCTATCATGGTGAAGTTAAAGCTTAGCCACTGATAAAACAAATATCAATAACATTCAATGGACTGTAATTGCTCTTTTTGATAGATGAATACTCAATTAGTTGAACCTGTCACCTGGTTTCAATAAATAGTCGAAACTATTTTGTATCATTTATAATTCTTAAAGCCTATTGCAATAAATTTCCCATTTCCAAACCATTTTGTATCACAATTTCTAAAACCTATTTGCTGTAAATTTCCCTTAAGAGCCACAAATTTTGCTTCATAACTTACGAAGTGACCATTGTTATAACAATTATATTAAAAAGGTGGCGAGCTGGCAGAGATGTTTGCATGCCAGGCGAAATACTTAGCAGTATTTCGCCTGTCTTTATGTTCTGAATTTAAATTTTGCCAAGGTCAACTTTGTCTTTCATCTTTCCAGGATCGAGAAATTAAGTACTAGTTGTGAATTGGGGTCGATCTAATCAACTGCCCCCACCCCCACCCAAAAAACCCAACTATATTTAATATAATAAATAAGAATTATTAGTTTTGCTCTAATCATTATTAAACAACTGAAATTATTATTGTGGTGATTTGGCAAAGCTACAGTATTTAGTCCTACCTCCTCTATGTTCAGTTATAATCCTTCTACAGTCTACCAGAATTAATATATGTACTTGTTATCATTAGGATCGGAACTTGGTTTCTGAAGGCAAAACAGTTACTCAGTACACAGGTCAAGAGTAAGTATCTACCAGAGCTGTAAGTTCTGGTAGATATTTACAACATGAGATCCAAAGATATAAAGTCATGCTCACAAGCATAACAAAATGTCAGCAATAGATCTGAACAAGAATTGGTAGTCTAATCCTTCATACCTCTTTTATCTTATGCCTAACTACAAAAAGTAGTTTCAACAAATTACAAAATGTACAATAACAACAGATGTTCTGAACCTTATGCTACTTTCTTTACAAAATAATCTGTTTACAGAATATGAGAGAGAAGTCAGCATGGCTCACATTTTCCAATTAAAATTCTGTAATATCAAGTTACAATAGCGCTATATACACATACTATGATCACCCCAGATACCAACTAGCAAGCTGTATCTTCAAGATTGGTAAGTCTTTGGGTTCATTTCATACTTTCAAGATAGCACCAAATATAAAATCTGTCACTTAAAATTTGATACAAGCATCAAAAACAAAAAAAACTATTTTATCCCAATCAGAATTGTGAACCAGTAGTGTTTGTGATGCTCAAAATGTTCACCATGTTTTCAGTCTACCAAACTGAATAATAATTTACTTAACAGTAGAGAGATCAAAAGAATGACAAGTACCAAGACCCAACAATTCATATGTAATTTCTTGGATCCACACAGTTCTAACTTAGCAAAATAAGAGGACTATAATAATATTTTTATTACAGAGGGGGAAAAACTATATGTGAGGGAAAAAAGGTGAGGCAAGGAGACAGTAAGGTTTGTATCAATCAGCTTTGTAAAATAATTGAATGTTAGTAAAGACATAACTTATCACAAAATTTGTTCCTCTGTTTCCCTGTGTCAAAAAGAAAAAAAAAGTACATATCTACACAATTTTCACTAACCAAAGACTAAAAACATGCAAAACTAGGTTAATTTTTTTGGCCTACATTCCTGCTTCTCTCACACAGGATGTAAAAAAAGGTGGTCACAGATATAATTGAAAATATTTAATATGTAGCCATATATACTTTGACAGGGTAAACATGAAACTAGCTCTTAGCTAATATTCATTACAGAAATGTGTAAGTATGTAATAAAATCACACCTACATCCTAAGAGATAGTTCATTTACATTTCTTTATGAAATAGCTTGGAATTGGATTGTTTGACTTTGTAGACATAATGAAATATAACAGTTCAAAAAAATTTTTCACTTAATCATTAAACTGATACTCACTGAACATGAGGCAAGGTAAATAAGTGGAAAGTGAAAATAAGTGAAATATCAAGGAATGAATAGGCTAAGGTGTGAAATGTTGAATATGCAAAATAAATTCTCAATATCTTGAGCTCTTAGAAAATAAAAACCTGACACTAAGAGAAAAAGCAGTCATTTTCCAAAAGATTAAGAATTAATCACACAAAATTAATATCTTTGCTTAGGGGAAAATCTGATCTTTATTTTCAAACAAAGAACAACAATGGACATATTTTGGTCTTACTGGACTTCATCAGCATTGTATAATCTACTCAAACCAGCTTTAATCAGATGACATAGAAAAAGATCCAAATAATTTTTGGCTAGTATAATTTTAAAAAAATAGCTCATTGTACTTTTTATTTAAGTGAAGACTGAGAGAAAGAAGGAAAGAAGAGATAAAGATTATTTCTGCATTGCTCCAGAATTTCTTGCTTAAGATAGTGATCCACAACACTGCGTGACCTAATACAACAGAATATCAAATGGAGCTCTAGACACACACACACACACACAGTTTTTCAGAATCAAGTTTCCTGAGGAATATTAACCCTACAATTACTTTCAAAAATAATAAAGAATATAGTAAAATAACTCTGTCATTATTAAGTTGATATTTTGAGCATAAATTAACATGAAATTTTAATAGGAAGTTGAAATTTAGCTCACTTTGAAATGAAGTTTGCACCATAAAACAGAGGGAGTTACCGAGCAGTTAGATATCAAAGGGATGATTTCTCTTTCCAAACTACATTCATCCACATTCCTCAATACTACAAAGAAAAACATCATTCAGTATGGCTCACCTGAATAGTTTTTAAACAGCATTGAGAAAACAGTAAAAGAAAAACAAAACCATAAAGGCATCTCACAAAACAAGGAAAAAATTTAGTCACTAGAATAAATTACAGACCACTCAAAACATTCATTTCACACCATAAATTCCCATACACAAAACTATTTCTCTCTCTGTTACCTTTCAGCTAAGTCATTAATGAAAGAAAGCTCTAAAAGTTGTTGAAGATCTCTTAAGCTATGCTAAGGCAAGACACTATCAACTTTGATGATCACAACTTTTAATGCCCAACGGTTTCGAGTCAAAATGCAGTGTAAAATACATACAAATGAGAATTCATCCATATTAGTTTGGACTTTCTTTAAAATAAATGTAGAAGTTTTCACAAAAGCAAAGATTAGTTGGAAAGATATCACAATATCTAGATTTATTTAGCTGCAATAATTTCTTTGTGAAATACCATCTTTCCTCTGTAAAATAGATACAATATGCATTTGTATGATTACAGACAGTGTGAATGTATATGTGTAGCATCAATCTCGGCAATAGCTTTTATCACTCCTGTAGTCAATGCTACCAAATTCAAACATTACAGTACTGATCAATTTATTAAGTTCTTTGTCTTGTGAATCTCTGCAGTTGCCAACTCCAAAATATTCAAGAATACAAAAACACAAGATATTTTTAAAGTGGCACAACACATAACACCCACTCAAAATATAGAATGAAACAAAACCTGATTAAAACTAGTCATATTTTTTAAGAATTACACTCTATATTTGACAGCCTACTGATAAACATATTCATGTTTTTAAGGAAAAGAAAACATCCAGTAAATGAGTTAACAGATATATATCTTAGTCATATATGAGCAAGTGAAAGTGTAGTGAATTGCTGAAAGAGTAGATAGTCAAAAACACTACTTTCACATATTACAAAACATTCTTGACAATTGACATTTGCCAGATCTGTTTAAGAATTGCATGCACTTAGAGCAGCAATTCTAGATTAACTGCCAGGTTTTCACCACAAACATATACTGGGCACAATAAATGCTTTATGTGTATAATGTGTGTGTGGGCAAAGAGAAAAAAAAAAGAGATGGATGGAAGAAGAGAAAGAGCTATGGGGAGGGTAAAACAATAATATATAAAATTTATTGATAGAACAAAATGGTATTGATAAACAAACTTAACAAGAGCCATCAAAATAAGGTGGAAAGATAAAGATTGAGAAAGAGAACAGAAAATTAAACAAAGTGGTAGGAGGAAAGGAAGAAAAATGAGAATAATGATAATTTTAAGTAATATGTGTTGAAATATAAAGTTTAAAAATTAAATCCATTTAAGCACTAACTATTGAAAAACTGTAACATCTGCCTCACCAGTTATAGAATACGCAGACCAATGTTACAGACATGTATATATGTAGCATCAATCTCAGCAATAGCTTAATAAATTTTTATCAAAACTATAAAGTAAGCTTTACACTGAGCAAGTGAAATGAGTTATGGAGTGGCTATAAATAAATTTAGGTAAAATACTGAGAAAGGGAGAAAGCAAAGACAATAGATATGACATTAAGACAGAAGATAATAAGAACAATACAAACGAAAAGTTACAGCAGACACTAAGATACAGGAGGAGGCTTAATAGCAAAAGAGAACCTGTAAAAAGTTGAGAAAGAGAATCAAGAGTTGAGAGACACAACTGAGCTAAGAGTTACAGACAAGAATAGTGATACAAAAGTTACAAGAAACAGAGAGAGATGAGAATAAGGGTGAGAGAGTCAAGAGTTAGAAGACACACAAAGAGAGAGGCATTACAAGAGAGGGAGAAAAATGAGAGATATCAGAGATAGAGAGAGAAATGAAAATAACGAGGGAGAGAGAGAGAGAGAGAGAGAGAGAGAGAGAGAGAGAGAGAGAGAGAGAGAGAGAGAGATAGAGGAAAGAGTCATAATTGGCACAGAGATGAGAACAAGGACAAGTGCCACAAGACACAGATACACAAGTTACATCGACACAGAAAAGATGAAAATTTTGATAGAGAAATGAGTATTACAAAAGGGATGAGAAACAAGGGTTGTTAGTTACATAGATAGATAGTGTGTGAGAGAGAGAGAGAGAGAGAGAGAGAGAGGTTACAAGTGTAGAAGGCAAGAGTTATGGTCATATATGAGAATATAAGAATTACAAGACAGACAGACATGCCCCATGAAAAAGAGAAATGAGTAGTGAATTCCATGAAATACAAAAAGAAAGAAGCAAAAAAAAACTCAAAAAACAAACATTGTTTCTGGCCAACATTTATGCTCAGGTCTTCCTATGATATATGGCATAAGATTTATGGGGCTGATGTGTAAAACAGGCTGCAACTGTGTTTTTTCTGAGGTTATTGGCAATGTATGTGAAATGGTACTGATGAGGGACCATAATCAGCCCACAAGTTTGAATCACTGAGATTTTTCACTGTTACACAACACTTCCACACCACTTTTATTGACACAAAAGACATTTTTCACCTACTGCTCATGAGCTGTCAGTAAAATTGTTCATCTGGCTTGTATAACATCAGTGTCTTTTTTTTCTCTATTGCAAAAACACTATGATATTCGAAACCCTACTGCTACTATTATCTTTTCATGATCAAATGCGACCACCATTACTGAAACCAAAATCAAGTTTTACTTAATGGTGGAAATACAATTAATATTTACAACAAATTAAAAATGCATTTTTCCTTTTGTCCCTCTTCTTGAGAATATTTAAAAAAAACATTTTCTAAGTTGCCTATTGTCTTTAATCAACATAAATAACAACAAACATAAAAATCATACACTATTATTCTGAACATATTCTGTGACAACCATGACACAGAGAGACAGATCTTTAACTTATAAATCCTCAACAATTAACTGAACATACCAGTCTAAAAGTAAAGTTGGCGAATGCACAGATAATTGAAAGCCTGGCTAGATGATTAACTGTCATCGTCGGAAAAGTCTAGCAGATCAAGGTTGACCTGTGACTAAACAACATACACCACAATTCTTCCTTTAAATTTCATGCCTATCTGGAGAAAGCAAAAAGAAATTATTCCAATGTACGGTCCAGCCCTGGCTTCCATACACTATGATAGTGTGATAGTAAGTCACATTATTCAGGTATAATACGACTGTTGGTGGTAGATGAAAACTTATCTTGATACAGCTGAATAAGAGGTGTCTATCTTGCAATCATCAACTACAAATTATGTACTAATGTACCGAAATCACAATTTCTGTGAAAATTTCTGTTCAATGAGACAATGAGGGTATTGGAAAGTTACCGCAAATACTAAACCTTGATCCCTGATCTTTCTTACTCTACATATGTGGACCAAAAAATTTACTTCCAGATTGTATCCCAAAGATTAGCCTTCTTTTTCAAGGCCAGAAAATGCTTGCCCTGATTAATTATATTCTACAAAACTCAGTTTAGTCCTAGATCTGAGACACGCTACTGTTATAAACAAAAGAGTCCAAAAGAAATCTATCTGGATCACAGGCATAGATACACTCAACAGCACCCTACAACCTCTCTTCTATAAATATGCTATTACCTCACTGCTTGTCCTCCTCCTTCATTACAATGGACTGCTCTTTCAAACTATCTAATTACTACAACATCCACCCAAGCCTATCCAAACAAATACCTGCCTCTTCCCACCACCCTTATCATGTGTCACTGTCCAGGCACTACACTAACCACTTTGCCCAGTCATTCTTATTCCAAACATTGATCTTCTGGATTACCCTTGCCAGCCACATTATCTGTAGAGATAATTTATTTACAGATGCTCAAGCTAAATATAAGCACATCAATATTACTAACTTTTGAGGGCCAGCAAATTCCATGACTAAGCAAGAAACATTTAATGCTCAGATAATTGCTCCAACTGCACCTTAGCAACTACATTTTTCATGAAAGAACTGCCACCAATATAAAATATTCTCTCAAGAGACTTCTTATTTTTCTTTCTGTAAAACTTATGTAATTATTTTTTAACTAGCTTGTCCTTTAAAATACTTAAAATCTGAAAAGCTCACATGCAACAAAAATAAAATATTTTTAAAACAGTATACCTACAAACATTTTTATAATTTGTTTGTCCTATAATGATTCTGAAAATTCAAATATTTGTTAAAGCAGAACGCATCTTTTTGTTGATAAACACCTTCCTCAAATGTGAAGTGCAAGTGGCACACATCATTCACCAAGGTAGAGTGAAGCAAGTACAATAATTATTGTTCAAATTTATAAAGTTGTATAATATTCATGGCTCTCTCAAGACTACAACCAAGAACTTGAATAACCTTATTAACAGCTTTCTGTTGTAAGTGGCCTCAGTTTTATATCAACAAATAACTTTTTTAATTCTATTTAATATTTAAGAAAATTTTTATAAGGCTAAACATACAAAATAATCCCATTATATAACTGGCACTCTAGCCCAACAGAATTTGAAAAATAGATGAACAAATTAAAATAGTTAAGTTATTTGGTCTAGTTCTCTACCATATCTACCAACTCCTCACATGTGCCTAGATAATGGCCACAAATTTGATGGGCAAAAATATAATTGAGTAAACAGACTTGAATATGATTTACACTTAGAATGTATAAAAATGAAACAAGATATTGTAGGCATTTAGTCCAGCATTCTACCATTTCTGCACACACTTTTTATGAGCTTTCCAACAGATACAATAACTCAAAACTTGCATGGATTATTTTTTGCAAGAACATTTGTGATATAATTGAAGAGAAATGGTTTAACTATAAATTGAAACTAGGTTTCAGACTTGGCTCTGGTGAAGGCAACTTCAACTACAAAGTTCCATAGCCATAGCAATTACACCATAATTATCAAGAATACCACATTTATAAAGTTTATGATGCCATGATTAGTGCTAATTTAAGCATCATAAGGAGCAAGGATATTGGGTTGGATTTGAACTACTTACTATACAAATAATTATATACATGTAGCCAAACTGCTGTTGTATTAGAATTAAGACAAAAGATATTAAGTACAGTTTTTAATAACTAACTTTCATAATAGATTTGTCAGAAGAGTGATTTTATTAGAATGAGAACAAAATATACCTTCTGCTGAACAATCTTGTTATAAATGGACACTGCAGATGAACCTGGAATGCAGAAAGACACTGCAACTTTCTTGGTCTCAACTTCTGTATCTCTCATGCATTTCCATGTAGCCTCAGCAGCTTCTGCAGTTGCATATTCAACAATAGCACACTCTTGAGATTCATTCTCTTTCATAACAATCTGGAAAATAAAATCTATGGTAAAGCTTTGTACATATATGATATGAAACTATGAAACACAGACAGTAATAGATAAACACTGACACATCGGAGACAAAGAATCTAAGATTATCCATACAATTAGAGCTATCAATAGAGTAAAACAGAAGGGGGAAAATCAGTTATATAAGAATTAGTTGAAGCACAGATGAGAAAAGACAGATTACTTGCATACTTGATGAAAAGACATGGAGTGAGGTAGTTGGGTCTGAGAGAGAGAGAGAGAGAGAGAGAGAGAGAGAGAGAGAGAGAGAGAG
>NC_068983.1:90028936-90045638 GCF_001194135.2 Octopus bimaculoides
AGAGAGAGAGAGAGAGAGAGAGAGAGAGAGAGAGAGAGAGAGAGAGAGATTTTATTAACAAAAGAAACCATGTTAATCTGGACACTTAAAGAGAGCATGCAGAATGATTTTATTGCTCTGCATACATGTCAGACAAGCCTGTCTGACAGCACTTGCATACCTGTAGAGTTTTTCTCAAACCAGTAGTGCTCCTTGGTAGCACTGCCAGGCTAAGGGCTTCAGGAAATTATCCCTGGTGGTTCTTTATTAGGAAGTCCTATGAACAGACTAACCAGTTTGTTTCTGTCAAAGTCCAGTGCCTCCTTCAGAATGTTGTCACTTTTCCCTATCACTAATCCTTTGTAGATGAGAGGTAGAGGTCACTAACTTTGGTCTTTGAGAAGGTTGTTTGGTTCAGACTCTTTGTTGACGAAGAAAGAATTATTGAAGGGTCTTCCTAAGGTTTTTCCAGGCTTAAACAAAAAGGTACAATGTCTGTAGTACATTTAAGTTTGAGAAATACTTGTTTGTTGAAGCCCTCCCCTCTTGTGACAGTGTTTTGTTTTCTATTACCTCCTGCATTAGATCACTGTTGTACTTGGTTTTTAGCACTTTTATTTTTTCAGCTGTAGTTTTATTTGCAATAATACCATGACTAAGTAATAAACATTTTATTTTCAAACAATTGCTCCAACTGCAATGAAGCAACTACATTCTTCATAATAAAACTGCCACCAATATAAAATATTCTCCCAAAAGACTTTCTTATTTTTCTTTTTGAAAAACTTATGTAATTATTATTTAACTAGTCTAGTTTTTGTTTTTATACTTCTTTTTCAGCTGTGGTTGTATTTTTGAGTATTGTTTTTCATAGTTGTTGGGGTTTTTAGGTGATGGTGTTAGTGGATGGTTCAAAGATAGATTTTCTGTTTTGCCATAGCTTTGGGGTGGGCTTTTTTTTTAGAATTTATTTTCCTCTATGCCATGGCATATTTTTAGCAACAGATTCATATCCACTAAGTCTGTGTCATGAGTAAAGAGGTGGATTGGTACATGTCTGTGTCATTGATTGATTCTAAGTTGTTGGATCTATAGTATCTCTCCTGCCAGTAGGAATGATAGTTGTGGAGTAACTGATCCCTGGTTCACACTGCTCATCTCTGCCACTACTGTTATTAGTGTTGTTGCTGAGGTTGATTTTCACTGCGGTTGTGATGTTGGTAGCAGTGCAGGCCTTCTTCCATCTCCCTTATGTTGTAGGCAGAAGACTTTTAAATAAGAGCCGCTCCCAGAAGTGTGGTATCTAGGTTTTCTGCTTTCCACTGTGACAGTGAGTTGTACCTTGTTCAACAGCTCAATAAGATCAAGGTTCCTGTCCAGTGTTTCCAGCTTCACCAAAATCAATATCTCCAACCCAAAATCTTGAAGAAAATATTAACATGAAATTTTAACTGATTTTTATATCAAATTAAAGCAAAAACCTTCCTTTTCATGACAACTTGGAGTTATAGCATTTGAACACACTGAATTAGAATGATGGTTACCATTCAGCAGTCACAAAAAATTTTTAAAATAAAAGAAAAAATAAACAGGACAAACTTTGTAATTGTGTGGAAATACCAGGGTGTTTGAAGGACCCTGATATGATATATAACTGTTGGATTTTAACTAAAACTATATGAGAAGAAAGTTCACATCCAGAACTTTCAAATTTTATATAATTTTTCTTGGAAAATATTTATTTTTGATATGAAAATGATCAAGCAAAAAGTGTGTTTTTATGTGTTCAAACTGTGCTTGTCTCTATTGTATGGTATTTTGTAGTAATACTTAGTAGAAGCAAGTCAGTCAAACTGGCCGCAGTACTTCACTGGTACCTTGAATGTAAAGAGCCAGAACAAATGCCACAGCTCATTTTGTCCAATGCTTTAACAATTCTACCAATCCACTGCTCTCAAAAATTATAATACTAATTTTTTACATAGGCACAAAACCGAACATTTGGGGGAAGAAAACAGTTAATTACATTGACCCAAGTACTTGACTGGTACTTATTTTATCAACACAAAAGGGTGAAAGATAAAATTGGCCTCAGTGGGATTTGAACTCACAATGTAAAGAACTATAATGAATCTTTTGCAGCCCAGAAATTTAGAAAAGTGTTACATGAAACTAAATTTAAAATGGAAGTAGCTAAAAACAGGCAGATGCATAAAGTCACAATCATGTCATACTTATTTAAGAAAAATATTATGCTGACAACTGCATAATGCACACAAACAGAAAATAGCAAAACTAGAAATGTGATTTATGGAATGGTAGTATAACCTATATAAGAAAAAAACCACAACCTGTATAAGAAAAATGTATCACAGAATACTGACAAGATTAAAATGAAAAGAAACAAACATTCAAAATCTACTGTTTACAGAAACAAGAAATCAGTAAAAGAAATGTTGAAGTAAAAATTCTTTCTATACATCCAAAAAGAGCAAAATTGCAAATGATTTCAGAGGTTTTAGGAATACTGGAAGCAGAATCTGACTTCTCATGCACTCAACAGAAAGAATGAAGTAACAATTCATAATCATTACCAACCTACAAGAGTAACACAAGAATAAGGATAAAATAAGATTCAAACTGCACATGAAGAGAAGCAAACAAATAAATATATAAATAAACAGAACCAAAACTCACATAACTGCCATACAGATGGGACAGACAGTGTAACATAAGAAACATCCATTGGGTAATTTGAACCCATTAAGAAAGTCACAGAAACAAAAATGTGATGAAAATTTCTGAGAATATAACTAAAAACAAAAAGTGAACAACAAGGTGTGTGTTAATAGCTCTTAATATGATTTTCCTAAGATATAACAATATTTATTCTGGCATAAGAAATTGATTATACAATGTTGTTAGGCAGTGATCACTTGCTACAAGTGAAGATCGCAATCAATGAAATCAGAGAGAAAATGGTTTTGCACATCTCAATGAAAAATCAATACATCAAGACTTTTGATGTGAAGCAGTTTCAGGAAGCTATGAAGAAGGAAATTTTGAGTCAATTTCAAGAGCTGGATGAGGATTACATTTGCTGGCCCAGAAACTTAAAAGCTGAATATGGAATGCAAGAACTACAAACCAACAGGAGTATGATGAAAGAATTTAAGAGAAGACAAAGAAAATGCTAGAGAAATGGAAAACTATGAAAGATCACCTTGAATATTTCATTCTCTGCAAAGCAACCAGACAACATCTAGAAAATGACAGAGTTATAGACTGAAGAAACTGATGCAGGAAAAGGCTGGCACTCTATGAAAGAGCTTAAAGAGCTGAAAGAGCTTAAAGAACAAGGACAGGCTCACAGTGACAGACAAAGTGGTGATGGAAGACGTATGCAACACCTTCTACACCAACCTTTGTAAATCATCTGTAAAGCTCAATCCTCCACCACTACATATGTTAGATGTGCCAACTATTCTGGTGAGTGAAATTGAAAATGCCCTCAAACTGATGAAAACAGACAAAGCTCCTGAGAAAGATGGTGTCACAACAGAGATGTTAAGATGCAAAAGTAAGGAGCTATGGAAAATCCTTGTTCTACACTTCAATTGCTATCTGAAGGTAAAATGCACTCACTGTGGAAAGAGTCAAGTACCATCTTGCTTCGTAAGAAGGGTTATAAAGAAGATTTAAAAAATCACCCCCATATGCCTTTTGTCTTAACTTTGTAAGCTGTTCACAAAGGTCATAGTCACCAGACTATTGAAACACCTCAATGACCAACAGCCAAGAGAGCAAAGAGGTTTTTGTAGGAACTACAGCATGATAGGCCACATATTCACTTGAACACAGCTCATAGAAAAAGCAAATCAATACAAGCTTCCTCTGAACATTGCTTTTGTTGATTACAAAGAGGCCTTCGATATTGTTGAAATGAATGCACTGTTAAAATTCCTGGAAACACGAGGTGCTGAGACACAATACATCAAACTGCTCAGAGATGAGAACTCTGGAGGCACAACAGATATAGCGCTGCCATCACCACCAGTAAGGGTTCCAACAGAGAAGGTATCAAGCAAAGAAATACCATCCCTTCAAAGCTTTTTACCACATGTCTAGAAATGGTCATCAGGGACACTGATTGGACAGGTGGCACGAACATCAATGGCAGGCAACTAATACACTTCCAATTTGCAGATGATATTGTACTCATCGTTGAGACCACAGACCAACTGCAAACCATGCTGACAGGGCTGGACACTCATAGCTAAGAAGTACGCCTTAAAATAAACTACATGAAAACAAAATATATGTGATCAAAAGACATAGCACAAAGTAGAATAGAAGTGGGAAGCAATGAAATCAAGACAATAAAGGAGTACATCTACTTGAGACACACAGTGAATATGCACCGAGATATGGATGCTGAAAAGAGAATAAGGGCAGGTGAAAGGCATTTACCTCAATAAAGGATGTAATCAAACAAAAGATAAACAATACCATAGAATCTTCAATAGCACCATTCTACCTGTGCTCTTACACAAGTGAGACATGGGCTACTCTGAAGAGAATAGAACATTGATTGGTTATGACAAAGGGCCATGGAAAGATCCATGGTAGGAATATCATTATGAAATCATATTCAAAATGAGATAATTCAAGAATGGAGTGGATTGAACAATGTGATCACAGAATCCTGAAAGCACAAGTTCTGCTAGGTCAACCATGTCACTCATAGACAACAGGTAGACCTGTGCAGTTGCTGAGTGGTAACCAAGAGATTGGAAAAGGTCACCATGATGATGGAAAGAAGATTTAGTTAAGCTATTTGGGTCAAGACAGAAAAGAATGGTGCAATCAAGACAGAATTGGAAGTGCATTGTGACCAGTGTGTACAATAGCATCTGATAGTCTGGTCAATACTGTGATATATCACATAGGTTGCCAGGTTAATTTCTTAACTTTCAGCTATATTATCACCTCAAAAGTAAAAAAATAACAGACAGGTTTTCTTGAGCACATCATCTTGCCAATCATCTTGGTCTCTTGTCATCATCTCTACAAGGCTCAACAAAATGAGATCAACTTTCACCACTGCGATTCATGTCTTCCTGGCTTTCCCTCTGCCACAAGTTCCATCAACATTTAGCAACTGGTGCTTTATAAAACTGTTCTCTCCATATACATCACATAACTGTAACAGCACGGTCTTCTCTTTAGCGCACAGCATCTGATGCCTCCTATACCCAATTTTTCTTTCAACACATTTGAATTTTGCTGTACATGCACATTAATGTTCATATCAGCTTCATATCTTTGTAGTTTTCAGATATCTATATAATTAGGACCCCTATCAAAGGTTTTCTCCATGTCAAACTGTCCAGCCCATGCCAGCATGGAAAATAGATGTTAAATGATGGCTCACCAGGTTTTATCAAGCTTCCTCCAACTTTCACCTCCCAAACACCTATCCCTCCATTACCCTTCTAACAATGGCATTATTTAGCTGCTGCAATAAAATGACAGCAGAATATCCACATATTTCATCCCTTCTGTGCTACTAGTCACCTCCCTCTCTCCTTGCAACAATTTGCTTCAACATCTATCCCTTCCCACTTTGTTTTCCACTAATCAGCACTTTCTGTGCTTCAAGGTATTTCTTCCTCTTCTCTGATCTACATCTTATAATTGCCACAATTCATTTTTTTAACACTCATATCTGCTGCCATTGCATCTTTCCAAAATCTTTGTTCCTTTTTAAATTACATCCACTGCTAAATACCTGACATTTATCCATATACTGGTATATTTCTATCTCTCCCCACTCTCCTACCCAGCACATAATCTCCCTATTTTCTGAATTTACCGACACATTTTACTGCTTCTTTGCCATTCCTGTACTGCCATTACCCTCCTCTTTCCTGAGCTATTTTCTTTGCCATCTCTCCCATACTGGCATTTGCCATTGACCACTCTCTCACACTTGTACATCATTCACTACATTCTCCTTTACTCCTATCTCCAATTACCTGCCACTCTCTTCTCACTTTTGTGAACTTAATCACTCTTCTTACCCAATCCTTGATCCACATTCTTTCTTATAGTCACCTTCTTGTACCTTGAGAGCATGCTGACATATATCACTAACATTTTTATCTTCTAAAACATTTTTTTTATATATAACACAATGTGGCCATGTATCTCTTCAATGGCAAGACATGTGCCTGTTCCTATATCATGCTTTAGCATCCCAATAACCGACATAAAGCCACTGCTCCTCCTTCTCTACTACAATCCACCCAGTTGAAGGGGCTTTTCTTTTTACAGTCTTGTAAATTACTTGACAATCTCACTAAGGACAGTGTCAAAGAAAAAGCACCCAGTACACTTTATAAACTGGTTGGTATTAAGAAGGGCATCTTGCTGTAGAAACCACACCAAAGCAGATGCTAGAGCTCAATGCAGCCCTTTGGCAGTGGAGCTTGTCAAACTGTCCAACCCATGTCAGCATTGAAGAGAGACATGAAACAACAATGATAATATCTCTGAAACTATCACCCCACTTCAGCCAAAGTCTTGTGAGTGTATTTGGCAGGCAGAAACTGAAAGGAGCTTGTTGTGTGTGCAGGCATGCATGCATGCTTCTATGTGTGTATGCTTGTCTTCTTTTCTAGATATTACAAGATAGTTATAAACAAGTTACTATCATACAAGTTTCGCTACATTTTCAATTTTTCATAAAAACACGTCCAACCATGAGATAAAATTACCTTGCTTGGAAAGTCGACACTACAATGAGGGTGATGATATATACACACATGCTCATTGTACATATATATATATATCCATATATAAGCATGTGCATCAATAAATATACACACACACACACACATATATATATATATACATACATTATATATATATATACATACATTATATAAACGTGCTGTTTTTGCCTCTTCATTTTGTTTGTTTTGCATTGTTTCATATTCGTAGTCTTATTTTGGTCTATGTATATCTGTATATCTTTCCTTCACAATCTCTAACTGGTCATTCAAAATCAGAATGGCTTCATATACTTCCGTCTCATTTGCCTTGCTGACTCACTGGAGTACTTAGCCATTATTGGTCTGGTGAGAATGAAGAAGACATGTTCAGATAAGTGAAATTTCATTTTTTTCCCCTCTTGCTTTCAATTTTAGCATCATTTTATTTTATTCCATTCAACTTGCTTCTACCATGTTTAAAGTCTTGCTGTTTTAAAGTGTTAAATATTATTTAATTAATTCTAGTAAAAATGCACTTTTTTTTCCTCTTCGGTTTGTTTGTTTCTTCCCCTTTACTCTAACTCTCCCACAGTGTAGCCATATGGCTTAGTGGTTTGCAGTGCACCCTCAAAACCCACACCCACAAACTATACCAGAAGTCGTTCTTATGGAAACCTATACTGGAAACTTGTATTAAAAGCTCTCTTCCACCTTTCTCCTGCCAACATCAGCTCACCAGCAGCAACAGCACTACAATACAATGTGAGGATAAGCTAGCATGTTTGCATCGGAAATATGACAAATATTCTTGCTAGTGAGTTAATTATTGGCACTATTTTATCCTTATACAAACAATGGTTTATACCACACCCTCTAGATCCCTCTTCATCTCATAAATGTGACAAGTGTAAAGTGAATGAATGATGGTAAATGAAACACATATGAAATCATGGGCACATTGAAATATAGGTCTGGTGAGATTGTTGAGAAGCTGGATTGAAGGCACATAGATGTGTGTTACATTCAAGAGGTAAGGTGGAGGGGAGCTTCTGCCAGGTTCCTCAGACAAAAACAAGTGTATAAAATCTTCTGAGTAGGCAATAGTGATGGGATTGGTGGTGTGGACATACTTCTTGCTTGATAAAGCAATCACGGTAGTCAGAGCATGATAGGATACTCATGCTTAGACAGGTTTTGCATTGTATGTAGCACCAGTACAAGTGCATTGTACGTGGCATCAGCACAAGTGCATTTTACATGGCACCAGCATCTGCAAGACAAAGACTTCTTGGCTGGAAGAGGGAGTGGGGGAATGACCATAAAGGACATACCTGTATGTATGGATGGCTGCAATTTTACATAGCTTGACATGTCTTCTGAAGCACAGCAAATTGCTAGAAGACCTAGTCCCTTGTCCTCTCTTCAGTGAGGCTCAGTATCATAAAATCCCTTCTCGTCATTACTTTGTCCCACATCTTTCTAGGTCTACCCCTTCCACAGATTCCCTCCACAATCAGAGATCAGCACTTCTTTATGCAGAGATAGACAAGAATGAGGTAAGAGAAAAGGAAGAGGCAGAAAGTGAAGTGGGTAAGAGAAAACAAGATGATGAAAAAGAGGAGTACTGAAGTTGGTAGGGAAAAGAGGCAGCTATATTCCATTAAAGAGAATAAAGAAGGGAAGAGAGCATAATATGAAGAATAAGGAAGTGGAGGCTCAGTCATAAAACTGATGATTATGTGAAGAGTTATGATAGGACTAAGAGAGGAACGGGAGATAAAGTACAAAGATTGAATTTTGACTAAACTGCCAAAATTGGCATGAAAATAAAAGGGTAGAAGTAGTGATGATGATGGCTGAGAATAGCTAGTTAATTAGTAGTGTGAGGAAATAAGGACATGGGAGATGTACAAGGAAGAGTACATGAATATATGAAGTAAATAAAAGCAGTTTAGAAAATGAAAAGAATAAATAAAAGAAATATAACAGGTATAAAGTGATAGTGATTTGTCTTACCTGGCAATAAATGGGAGCCTGGTTTGTAGAGAACATATCCTTTAACTTAGCTGTATCCTTGAAGTTTTTTGGTAAACCATCGATAAGAAGACATTTTGAGTTCAACTTGTCATAAGATGCCACCAAATTTTCCTCAATGAAATCACATGCTAGAAGATTATTCTTGTATTTCTGACAGTTCAAGCCCTCTTTAATACAAGTGGACTTTTCCTTATTGTGGCAATATTCAAATATAGCATAATTTTTGCTTTCCCCTAAAATTAGAAAAAAAAAAAAATGAAATGACCACAAAGAAAAAAAAAGCTTAAGAAATTGAATGTGAAATCTTAACAGCAACCTTAAAAAGTATTTACCCATAGGTTTTAACTTTTACTTAAAAGAAAACCAAGGACCTGATAATAGTTTTCTCCTGTCTTTATTCCCATTTTGTTTAGCATGTGACCCTAATTTTCAATTCATGACAGTTCTTGTAGTCAAATTACTTCCTGCCTGGTGATATTGCTTTTAGTAAGACCTCAACATTTTTTCACTGACAAATAAACAACAGAGATCTCTTCAAGTTTATATATAATGGAAGTCATCATCACTATCATCATCGCCCATCTACCATAGTGACAAAGAGTGGAAAGATGACAGGATCCAACAAGCCAGAGGACTGCATCAAGCTTCAATGTCAGCTTTCGAATGGTTTCTCTGGTTAGATGCCCTTCCTAATGCCAACCATTACCAGTGCATAGAGTGTACTGCGTGCTTTTTTCCTGATACAAGCACCAGTGGGGTCACCATGAAACTTGTAGGACAAAGAAGCCTTCTTGACTGAGTGAGGTTATAATAGAGAGAGAGAGAGAGAGGTGGCTTTATGCTAGGTGTTGAGATGCTGAACCATGATAGACAGACAGACACAAGTGTCTCACAATGGAAGAAATATAAGGAGTAGCTAGAAAGATAATGATGGTGGTGATGAGGTGTCAGAGCATACTCTCAAGGTACAAGAATGTGAGTTAGTATAATATAGAATATGGACAAAGAATCAGGAAAGGTCAATGAAGTTCATTAGAGCATATTTTTAAAAGTATATATTAAAAATCTTTTTAAATTTAATAATAAAGAAAATAAAATTACCTAAATTTTAAGCTGACTATCATTGAATTAAAAACTCCACATTTGCACATTAAAGAAAAAAATTTTTATCTTCAAATCACTTAGCTTCACTGAAGTGAAAGCAAAAATGAAGAAGAAAACCTCAATATTATTGTTTCTTGTGCAAGACTGGCAGCTACCAGAAAACTAAGTAAAAGAGTATTGCAACAAATCAATGAAATCATTTCTATCATCCATTATTCATTCACATAGCCTTCAATATTATCAAACAATTCATCATTCTTTAAGTCATGAATTATTACCATTCAATTAACACTGTAAATATTATGACCAAGAAAAAACAAATTTAATAGGTAATGTAACTATAAAATCTAAGGCTAAAAACAGAAGTACTATATTTCTGACCAAAATACACCCCTCATGAGTTTCAATTACATATTAAAATAATCATGAATTTAGACTAGTCTCATTAAACACCTGTAACTTTTTTATTTTTCAACATATTAATGTGATATTTGGAACATAATTGAAGAAAGGGTTCTTAATCAATTCTATTGCATAATTTTTGTCTCAAAGTGACTCTAATTACAGGTAAATCCAGGTAAACTGAGCAAAATGTAAAAATATTAAAATTTTGTTTAAACATTACCATAGAAAATGTATCATCAGCTAATATTTAATTGGGTATGCAACAAAATTTTGATACAGAAGAATTGTGCACATCACTAGATTATCAATTGAATTTAATGCACAGAAGAACAGGTGTACCATAAAGGTAAAATAAACTGAAATACTGGAATTTGTTTTTGAAGAAAACTAGAAAATTGAATACAACTAAATGAAATATACTCACACACACATACATAAATACACAGGAACATATATAATAAAGATTTACAATAGAAATTAAGTCAAAACTTGTCACTCACCTTACAGGTAAATTAAAATAAAAAGTAAAACTAAGCAAATTTGAAAAATATTTATACAATCTAATTATACATATATACAAAAAATATTCACACAATATTTCTATCATTCCACTCTACATACTGCAACCTTGCAGAATGCACATTGGAAAGACGTTTCAACTGGTCATCCACTGGGAGTTTTTCTTTGTTGATGTAGACATTCACAGCACTGCCTTTCGCGACCCCCGATTTTTTCTAATTTATGTAGATCTGCTGAACTCAGAGGGAGATCTCTCTGGCAGGCTTTGCTTTTCCTTCCTGCAGTTATTTTTTTGGAAGAATAACCTGCCCTCAACTGCGCTGCAACATCTGCTCGGAACTGCAGATGGTCACACCGCTTGCAAACCCCTCCTGATTTGGTATATAATACGAATGCATTTACAATGCTCATGTTTACTATATACCAAACCAGGTATCGCCACCATTTATTACCTGGTCTACCAACCAGATAATAACTCATCATCTGGTTCAGCCAATCTACACCACCCATGTACTTGTTATAATCAAGGTTCACAAACGGAGTGCCATTTTCATCTACACATGGTTGTGCATCGGGAGATAGAAAATTTATCTGCCTCTTATCTCTGTATGCGGTTGCTAGCAGATTTCCTTTCTGCCGTTGGATTATTTCACCTCTTTTTTTAAATTTTGCTCTTCTTTATATCCAACAGCAGTCCTTTTCTACTTAGCCATAATTGTAGCACATGTATACGTTTCCACAGCAAGTTTGACCAAACTAAAAAATCGGTCAAAAAATAATATACAGCCCTGGTTATGGTATGGACGTGATAAATTCCAGACCACATCGTACCCTAGGCCAAGCTGACTAACATTATTGTCTCTTTTCCCTGTATAAAAGCTAATTCCACAGCAGTACCCAGTATTTGCCTCACAATTTTTCCAAACTTCGATCCCCCATTTCGTGGGCTTTCCTGGCATATACTGTCGGAAGCGTACTCTTCCTTTATACCCCACCATGCCCTCATTGACGGATAAGTATCTCTCAGGCTTGTAAAATGTTTTATATGCATTTTGAACGCAGTCGATGAGGGGTCTTATTTTAAATAAGGGATCAAAGCTTGGTTCTCCACGTACTGGGGTACTGCTAGTGTCTCTCACATGTAAATATTGGTTCAGCTTCACGAATCGTACTCGCGTCATAATACTGGAAACATATTCATCGCCAAAAGGTTCCTGATTGCTTCAGTAATTTGTTATTCTGGGTAACTGTCTAATACCCATAATAATATTTATGGCAAAAAATGCCTGTATTTCATCTACAGTTGCAAAAAATGCCTGTATTTCATCTACGGTTGCAAAAAATGCCCGTATTTCATCTACGGCTTGTTTACATTCTGCGTAACGGTTTGTTTCCGCAGTAATAATTTCAAACAAGCATGCTGGAAAAAATAAGAAAAAGAAGTCTAAAGGTTTCGCTTCCTGAGAAAGACTATGGGTAGACCCTGTCTCCTCAGAAAAATTGTTAAGAAAAATATTTTTTAAATCTTTACTCCATTCTGGTGTAAAATCATCCTCGCTATCGCCATCGCTGCTTTCGGTTTCGGATACAGAAATATCCGATTCATTATCATTCACCATGTGCTTTTGTAGCTCATTCACTCTTTTCTTTGATATCTCCATATCTCCTGTTGAAAAGCCTTCAAATTTGGAATCACGGCTTGATAGCATGAAACTCCTCTTCCAAAATTCACTGAGTTCAAATATCACGCCAAACAATGTCGGATACAATAACTCAACTGTTTGCAAAGTGAAATCACGTGTTTTAACAAATATACTAACGAGATTTGGGTTCAAATTTGCATTTAGATAACAATGGGTACTCTCGGCCGGCTATGACAGGGTTGGTCTTATGAACCAAAAAATTTTTCAGCCGACCATGGCCGGGTTAGTAACGAAAGGGTTAATAAATATACTACCAACAGAAATTAAAACATGAAATAGTTCAAATTATAAAAAGAACCCTAAAACAATACATACCAGTTTCTTCACAACGCATCAGAAAGAATTTTTCCATTGGTCCATATGTGAGCAGTAACTTATGAACTTCCATTTCCAAACAATCTTCAGGGAGATTCGTAAGACACAACATTTTATCACTAGGGTGCAAATTAACAGTAACATCAGTGTCAAGTAGTTGTTTACCACTAAGCTGCTCAACAATCTCTTCAGCATCTTCACCATTCATAAGAGTAACAATAGCTGTAAAGACAGTAATTCAAAAGAATGAACATCTTTGATGTTTACACCATACTAAAGAAAAAAAAGTTTTATAAATTCATAATATTCAAACCATTCAATATTAACTTAAGGTTTACTGGTTTCAAACATTAAACTGTGACTATGAAGGGACAACAGATTCAAAGGTATAATTGACTACATCAACTCCAATATTGGTTTTACAGAAGGCAAAGTGAACCTGAGTGACAACCAAATACAAAGTATTTTGCTGATACCCTACCAATTTTGACATCTACCACCTATAATTACTGAGATTACCAAACAATAGGTCTCATATTACATATGAAGAAGTGCTCAAGAGATTAAACACACAAGAGCTCAGATACTAAGACTGCTAACCATAGTAATCATTAAGTAACAGATTCGTGCCTACTGAGAGATTTTAATTTATACTAGCAGAGATACCTGGCATTGCTTGGGATTCAAATAGCATAGTTTTTTTGTTTTGTTTCGGTCATGTGACAGTGGCTACGCTGGAGCACCGCCTTTAGTCAGAGAAATCAACCCCAGGATTTATTCTTTGTAAGCCTAGTACTTATTCTATCAGTGTTTTTTCTGCCAAACAGCTAAGTTACAGGGACAAAAACACAGCAACATAGGTTATCAAGCGATGGTGAGGGTACAAACACACATATACATATTGTCGTCGTTTAACATCCACTTTCCATGCAGACATGGGTTGGATGGGTTGACTAAAAACAGGCAAGCCAGAACGCTGTTCCAGGCTCCGATCTGATATGGCAAGGTTTCTACAGCTGGATGCCCTTCCTAATGCCAACCACTCTGAGAGTGTAGTGGGTGCTTTTTACATGCCACTGGCATGAGGGCCAGTCAGGCAGTACTGGCACTGACCACGTTTGAATGGTGTTTTTTACATGCCACCAGCATGGGAGCCAGTCAGGATATATAAAGGCTAGAAAGAAATGATATAAGTATGCTCTAATAAATGCATAATTCATTATCTTTTAATGCCCTCTTTTCCATGCTTGCATGGGTCGAACAGTATTAGTTGAGGCAGATTTTTAGCAACCAGATGTCCTTCCTGTCACAAACCCTCACCTGTTTCCAAGTAAAGTAATATTCCCCATGAACAGACATACTTTCACAGAAGACTGGAAACAAAGGATATGATGGTGACATTTATTTACATCTATCACATAAAGTCACACACATATACATATAACAGGCTCCTTTCAGTGTCCATCAACTAAATCTACTCACAAGATTTTAGTTGGCCTAGGGCTATAGCAGAAGACACCTAAGGTACTATGGAGTGGGACAGAACCCAAGACCATGTGATTGGGAAACAAACGTCTTACTACAGTCACACCTGCACCTAAATGTGTGCATAAAAAAATGGTACACAAATGAAATGAGAGAAAAGCTGAGTATAAGAGGAATCAGCTGTAGTGTGCAAGAGAGAAAACTGCACTGGCACAGATGTGATATCTATGAAAGGAGAGTTTTCATAAAGAAGTACCAAGAAATCCATGTGAAAGGAACCTGAAGAAGACATAGAAAGCAGTAAAAGTTTTTAACCTCATGAAAGAGATGACTGCAACAAGATTATCAGTATCATGAGTAAAGGTACAATAAAAGTACCTACTCTTGTATTTTATTGATTTATAAAAATTTTAATGTTTTAACTAAACAAGTTAGTAATAATTGAAGTTATTTAAGGAAGATTAATTTTTCTGTAATTATGTCTACTGCCTGCCTATTAGAAATTCTAAACTACTTGCAGCAAAGCACATGATTGACTATTGAAAACCAATCAATTCACTTCCAGTAGCATGATTTGCGGAAAATTCCATGTTATAAACTAAATTTTAGTGTTTAAATATTTTGAGTACATAATTATATTTAAAACATGTTTTGATATAGAAAATTATTTAGTTAAGCTTTCCCTAATACACTACATATAACATTCCACCACACATTAAGCAGTCCCACAAACCAAATTTCCTTCAAACCACATCCTATCTCTAAAAATAGGATGCATACATAGAATACTGTAGTTCTAAATACCTATGTCTGAATGAACCTGGGAACATCATCTAACATCTAAATGAAGAGCAAGCCAAGGTTAACTTCTAACTGGTTACTCAACCCACTGGAAATAACACCCAAATTTTCTAATCATAACCCATTATCTTAAAAGGAAAGGTACATTGAGAATGTACACCTAATAGTACAGCCTTCAATCATTGCTGGCCAGATGATCAGAGAGCTAAACAGTCATCATCTTCATTATCATCCTCCATTAGCAACTTGTACACATCAAGCACAACCACATACATTCCAACATTTTAGTCCTTGACTTTTTCCATATCATCATCCTGATTAAACACACTGCTTCTGTTTCAATTAATTTTGAAGAATTTAGTAAAAGAACTATATATAATTAAACTGGTATTTGGAAGATCCATAAATTAGCATGAAACCTTAATGGAAGACCTTAATTTAGATTCCTTTAGAACAAGAAGTTTGTATCATAGATACAGGGTGATCTCGGGCAGGCTGATATCAAAAAGTAGATGGTTTAAGCTGTCAAGCATGACCTAAGACACCCAGAGCTGCTCATTAACTAAGTCATTACCTGGGAACCAACACATGAGAGAATCAATGGTGTGCAAAACCATAGTCAATACCTTGATGGAGGACATCAACAGTAGTAATACTGCTGGATTTATACTGAAATCAGAAGCAATTATTATTAATATAATAATTATTATTATTGGAAAGGCAGCAAGCAAGCAGAATTGTTAGTGAGTTGGACAGAATGCATAGTAGCATTTTCAGGGCCTTCAGGGGTCTAAAATGGGAGATAGTGACAAAGGCCAGTAGCCAGTTCTGAAGTCACCCCAGAGGCTATCGTCAAGGCCACAGGCAGGTTCATCAAGTGAGATCGATAGAACATGTCATGAAGACAAACTGACTCCCAAAATATAAACACTTTTATTTTTCCTTAAGACAGTCATCATGCAAACAAATACCATCTGCACCCTGTGTATGTGTGGGAGAGTATGTGTGTGTGTGTGTGTGTGTGTGTGTGTGTGTGTGTGTGTATATATATATATATATATATATATATATATATATATATATACACACACACACACACACACTATACATATCTGTATATATTATAAACATACATATCATCATCGGTATTTCGTGTACTCGAGGTATTTCGTGTTGCAAGACAGTGTAGGAGAGAGGATAGTGATGTCGTAAGAGAGAAATATGTTCGCATGGATGATGGTACGCTTGCACTAAATGAGGCTGCAAAGAAAGAGGTCTGAAGATGCCACTACGATAGATTGCTTAATAAAGAGAATGAATGGGAGAAAGAGAGCCTGCCGTATGTCGACCCAACAGAGGGACCAGCTATCAGAGTTGATAGTACCAGGGTAGATAAAGCAATTAAGAATATGAAGACAGGGAAAGGCCCCGGCCCATCAGGAATCACTGCAGAGATGCTCAAAATATCTGGCAGTGTTGGCTACAGCCTAGTCACCCGTATTACGAACCAGGTGTTACACGAAGGAGTCATACCCAATGACTGGTGTAGCAGCACCATAGTCAACTGCTACAAATGTC
>NC_068983.1:90046061-90046681 GCF_001194135.2 Octopus bimaculoides
CTTCGTGCAGGTGACACGTAAAAGCACCCACTACACTCTCTGAGTGGTTGGCGTTAGATTGGAGCCTGGTGTTGCCATCCAGTTTCACCAGTCCTCAGTCAAATCATCCAACCCATGCTAGCATGGAAAGCAGACGTTAAACAATGATGATGATGATGATCATCATCATCATTTAGTATCCATGTTCAATGCTACCATAGGCTGGACAGTTTGACAGGCTGAGTCAGGCCTGAAGTTTGCATTGTGTATCAATGTCTGCTTTGGAATAGTTACTACTGTTGGACGCCCTTTCAAATGCCAACCACTTGGGTGCTTTTTCAAGTCACTAATATGTGTGTGTGTGTGTGTGTGTGTGTGTGTATATATATATATATATATATATATATCAAAATAAGCAACACGGATTTTAAAGATGGTTGCAGTACGCACGTTTCATGCTACTCCATTTATTTAAGTAATGTGAGCATTACATTAAATGCATTACATGCTCGCATTACTTAAATAAATGGAGTAGCATGAAACGTGCGTACTGCAACCATCTTTAAAATCCGTGTTGCTTATTTTGATATATATATATATATATATATATATACACACACACACACACACACACACACACA
>NC_068983.1:90047622-90048343 GCF_001194135.2 Octopus bimaculoides
TATTTTGTAGAGTATGCTTTTCTGGATGGTGATTGGTCTCCTTCATTGTTAGAATTGTATATAGATGGTTCGCGTGCGCGCGTGTGTGTGTGTGTGTGTGTGTGTGTGTGTGTGTGTGGATAAATATATATATGCATATAGGTTATGAGTGATAGTGGTGTCAATTAGACCCAAGGGTTTCAGGTAGTGCTGAGTAAGTGCTATGGATAGACCATTGTGTATAAGTATAAACTCTGTATTTACATATAGAAGTACAAAGTACATAAGGAATTAGAGGATGAACAGAAGCTTAATCTTACAGCTGTTTCGGCCTAGTTTTGGCAGGCCCCGTTCTATCCGAATATTCCTTTCCGGAGTGATTATCGGATGACATTTTGAAATGGGGTTACATGCCCAAACCTCTAGGCCTCTTCAGAGATTCACAAAGGGTTACATACAGATGTAGAGCAAGAGGTAAAAACAGAGGTGTGGTAGAGACCAGGAGAAAAACAACACCAAAAATAGGATAGAAATAAAAATAAAAAATAAAATTGAAATCAAAATATAAATTAAAAAAATAAAAATACAAATAAGGGTACAGCAGGAAAAAAAAAAATAATAGTAATAATAAAGAATACATAAATGAAGGTATAGCATGTGGGACATGCAAAAATATAAAAAAGACATATGTAAAAAAACCCTTAAAAATACAAGGTACCCAAAAAGCCTACAAACATTATAG
>NC_068983.1:90048353-90049034 GCF_001194135.2 Octopus bimaculoides
TATAAATATTATAATATTAGGGAATGTAAAATTCCAAACATACAGGAATAATCAATTTAGTAATACCAAATTGAATTTTATAATATGCTCTTCTTTCTTCTTCCTGTGACGCCATATTGCCACATGATTTATTTATCATAAATTCTACGCATTAAGCTTAATATTTAAGTTCACAGAGAGACGCCATATTGTCATGTGACTTACTTCATATAAATTCTATGCATTAAAGTTAAAATCAGGGTTCACAAGAGATCATCGATAAGATAAGTGATGCCGTTTATTTTACTAATATTGTTTAACATTCAAATTTATTTATTTAATAACACCATCTTTTTATATGTATTCCTGTTCATGAAAATGTTTACCATCAATCCACAGATATTATTTTAGATGAATCATACCTTTAACTTGAATGATTAGTATTATTTTTCCAGTGACCTGAGGAGTGACCATATTTTGAGTAGAATATAATCTCAATCAATTTATGGTGAATTGTACTGGTGTTTTCTGCTATAATATAGCCACGAAATGCACGTAGTCAACACTTTACCTTCTATTTTATCAATTTACTAAATTGAATTAAATTTTTAGTCTAGTATTTCATAGATTTTAATGGATTTTATAGACTTTCAAATTAGTATTTTGTAGAGTATGCTTTTCTGGATGGTGATTGGTCTCCTT
>NC_068983.1:90049134-90052071 GCF_001194135.2 Octopus bimaculoides
TATATATATATGCAAACGTGTACAACAAAAGAGTACAAAGCATGAGTACATGGGGATCTCAAGAATTTCCCAGGAAAGTCCAAGTTATCCAGCAACAGAGCTTTGTTTCATGGGGTTTTTTTTTCTTCCAGGTTATTCCTCATGCTTTCAACGAATGTGACATTGAAATCACGGGTAAATAGCTCCTTTTCCCAGATAAGGATAGATGATGCTGCTATTTCTTGCACACCATGCTACCATGTAACAGATATTTTGGGTCCTTTATCACAAATAGCAGCCAAATCTTTGGAGGTGAGAAATAGCAGCCAAATCTTTGGAGGTGAGATACGTTAAATGCACTTGAAAGAAACATATTGGAAAAAAACTATTAACCTGAAGTTAAGAGCAGGTCTTTTACGAAATATTTACCATATTCTTAAAGTCGTTTTCACTTTGAAATATTTTGCCCATCATAATGTGTCTAATGGAAAGGTTAGAGTATTTCCCTTTCAGGGTTGGAGTATTTTCCCATCATGCACCGTCTTGCATACATACCCCTAAAATCCCAAATATCTCGAGAACCACTGGTCCAATTTATGTGAAACTGCTTTTATTCCATTTGTATTCAAATTTCAAGGGCACTTTACTTTCAAAGTATTTACCCATTATGCACTGGTTTGGCTGTGTAACATTGCAAGCAAATAGCATATACATAGATTGTCCAATATGCGCTTCCATGAGATTGAAATGTGTGCTCCTGAATGTTCAAATATAACTAAATTGACACTGTGGGTAGTATAATATACAACTGTATACTGGCAGGACCAGTATGTACTGATGAATAATTTCATTGGCATGCAATATCAATTTCAATTCCATGTGAGAATTATCTTTCACTGGTTATGTATCAATGTATCATTGTGATGAGGGAAAAGGAACAGCTAATTAATGAGGTTACTTCAAGTGTGTCAATAGTAAAACAGAGTAATCGCATGTCTAATTCACAACTTCAATGGTCAAATATGAGCATCCTGGAAATCTACTCACTTCTCAATAAAAAAGGGTACAATGAACATGCCAGTGTATAAAAAAAAATATTGAAAACAAACCAAAATATCACAGACTGTTCACACAAACTTAAGAAAATTTGCTTAGAATAAATCAACAGTTATGTAGAGGTCAAATCATCTCACAATACATCTTTCCCCAGCACACATAACCTGCACCTCATATCTGTGTCTTATGACTGCGTTACTTTTAAGAAGCATTTTTAATTATCTAAACGAAAATGCTTCAAGAAGGAAGAAAGAAATGTTAAACTTTCATCTGCCAGTCAGCTATTTACAATGAGTGAGCGATTACAAAACAATAGCAGATGTGCATCACCCTGATGGCCAATTGTAGCAACATAAAACATCACATTCCTGTATGATAATCCTTTTCACCAAAATATTAACTATGCAGTTGGTCTGAAAGAAGATAATGCGGAAAAACACTCATATAATGTCCTTTACCTATGATAAACTTATGATTTTGTACTTTATTCCAGTATACTGTCAACAGCATTGTATTTACATGCACACAATCATACATGTTCTACAAAACCAATTTAAAATCTCTTTCAGTAAGTGCATTATGAGTGTATTTTGTTTTATTCCATAAAATATACTTGTAATATAAGGGTGTGTGCATCTTATATGCTGGCAAATAGTGTGCATGTGTGCAGCGCAGACATGGCTGTGTGGTAAGAAGCTTGCTTCCTAACCACATGGTTCCAGGTTCTATCCTGCTGCATGGCATCTTGAGTAAATGTCTTCTACTATAGCCATAGACTGACCAAAGTCTTGTGCATGGATTTGGTAGACGGAAACTGAAAGAAGTCAGTCATATATATATATATATATATATATATATATATGTTTATAAGTAAGTATTGATATGTATATGTATGTGAGTAAATGAATAATGTAGATATAGAGTATTTATTTCATTTAATTTGTTGTTTTGGCTCGTTGTTAGTATGTGGGACATTTTGTTTGTATTGTATTACTTTGTCTTTGTTGTATGTATATATTTAAATGGCTTTTTCATTCACCGTATCACGTTGGTTTTGTTTTTCGTTGTTTCTATAAATAGAAAAATAGTTATCTCCCCTGCATTGTAATAGATTCATAATATTTACATTTGAATTAATATATAAAATGTTTTAACATAAATAGATACATGTGTGTATGAATTGTATATGTATGTAAACTGTAAAAAAAAAAAAAAATATATATATATAGATGAATAACTAAACTTGTGTATGTGAATATGCATTTGTGTATATGTACATGTGTGTATGTATGTATACACAAATGATAGGCGTATGTGTGTGTATATACAAGTATATATAAATATGTATGTATGAACTTCTGTATTGTGCAATAAAATCGGTTATAGAACTGAATATTTATAGATTTAAATTTAGGAATTTATGTAATTTCAGTGAGATTATTTACTTATTTATGATTGAGCTCGCTCTTATAAAGCGTTTTTGTAAAGCCTTAGCAGTTAGAAATATTTTCAAATGATATTTTTCATTAAATATTGAAGCAGATATGTCTATCTGATGAAGCATCATTACATATTTAAATGGATTTGATTATTCTTGAAAAACTTTGTTTTATTCATGAAGCAGAAACAGCTGTAATTTATGAGATGTGTCATTTGTTTATAAAAAATATTTGAATTGAATTTATAACTGCTCAATTTATTGTTTTGTTTTCCATTTTTTACTTATATATATATACACACATCATCATCATCATCGTTTAACGTCCGCTTTCCATGCTAGCATGGGTTGGACGACTTGACTGAGGACTGGTGAAACCGGATGGCAACACCAGGCTCCAATCTAAATTTGGCAGAGTTTCTACAGCTGGATGCCCTTCCTAACGCCAACCACACACACACATA
>NC_068983.1:90054296-90057015 GCF_001194135.2 Octopus bimaculoides
ATTTACTTGGGTTTAATTTACTCCTTTAGTTACCTGTCTGTTGAGCTGTAGAGATAGTGCCCAGCAGCAATAACATCTCACTACAGTAAAACCACAAACCTGTTCAGGTTAAGCTAATTAAGTAAAAGGGAAAACTGTATTGTACACACACACATGTGTGACTAAATATACACATACAGGTATGAATATTAAAATTCTTGGGTTGTAACTTTTCCAAAATGAACAACATATATTATTTTAAATCGTTTTCATAAAATTTCTAAAATTGAAAAAGAAAAAAAAAAATTTTTTTTTATCTATTAAGAAAGGAATGAGATAGCAGCAACATACCATGACGAGATTTCTTGCTGATTACAATGTTGGAAATGCTATGTCCACCAATGAACTCTTTTACTTCCTAAAAGTGAGAAACAGAGTAAGCAGAGAAAGAACAAGAAACAGTTTAAACACAAATTTGACAAAATGATAATACAAAAAACATTTTCTAAATCATTGTAAGAGCAAATGCTCTTAAAGAAACATTGTCTAGTAGTAAGATATATTTTGCCTTATATGGCTCACTTGAGTAATACAACAAATTAAAATTAAAAAAATATTACTAACAAGAACTGTTAAGATTATAATAATTGGTATAATAGGGGCATAGTTATGGTAGTTCACAGCCACATAGTTCCAGGTTCAGTCCTGCTGCACAGCACCTTAGACAAGTGCCCTCTACTATAAACCTGGGCTAACCAAACTGTTTGTGTAAATTTGGTGGAAAAAACCCAAAAGAGGCTTATCATGTGTGTGTATGTGTTGCTTACATTTGCAACACAGTGACAACCATGTTCAGCTTTATTTTCTAACCATTTGTTGTGTTTTTGAAGTTTTTCTTGCAACTGCTTTCTAAGTAACAAGGTAGATTTTTGATTTCTACACATTCTGACTGATAGTATCAGAATTTTAATCATATCAAATTGTGTTAATGATACAAATTTTGTTATTTCATCATCATTTTTTTCTGATTTTACTGAGGACTGGCGAGCCAGATGGCTGCATCAGGCTCCAATCTGATCTGGCAGTGTCTACAGCTGGATGCCCTTCCTAACGCCAACCACTCCGAGAGTGTAGTGGGTGCTTTTACGTGCCACGCTCAAATGGTGTTTTTCATGTGCCACCTGCACAGGAACCAGTCCAGGGACACTGGCAACGACCTCACTCCAATATTGTTTTTCACATGCCACTAGCACAAGTGCCAGTAAGGCGACACTGGTAACGATCACGCTCGAATGGTGCTTTTTACATGCCACCGGCACAGGGGCCAGTCAGTGGCCCTGGCAACGATTACACTCGAATGGTGCTCTTAGTGCTCTACTAGCATGGATGCCAGACATGCAGTGCTGTCATTGAATTTGATTTCAATTTCACTTGCCTCAACAGGTCTTCGCAAGCAGAGTTTAGTGTCCAATGAAGTAAAGGTATGCATAAGTAGGCTGGTTACACCCCCTCGCATAGACCACGAGTTATGGTCTCACTTGGCTTGCCGGGTCTTCTCAAGCACAGCATATTTCCAAAGGTCTCGATCACTAGTCATTGCCTCGGTGAGGCCTAATGTTTGAAGGTCATACTTCACCACTGCATCCCAGGTCTTCCTGGGTCTACCTCTTCCACAGGTTCCAAAAGGTGTGGCACTTTTTCACACAGCTATCCTCATCCATTCTCACCACATGACCATACCAGCACAGTCGGCTCTCTTGCACACCACTTCTGATGCTTCTTGGGTCCAACTTTTCTCTCAAGGCACTTACACTCTGTCGAGTATGCACACTGACATTACACATCCAGCTGAGCATACTGGCCTTATTCCTTGCAAGCTTACATATGTTCTCAGCAGTCACAGTCCATGTTGCATGGCTGTTCATACACATATGTCATACAGTCTACCTTTTACTCTTAGCGAGAGTTACTAAAATTGACTTGACAGTAATTATTATGAGAGCAGTTATGTTTTCAATCAATATTTCCCCAATTACATGTTATGTTATGCTACAAAGGTTAGAAGTGTGATAACTGAGAAGTTGTTTGTCCAACTACCAAATTCTGTGTCACCCTTTTGGAGGGACACAAATCAAATGAATGATATATCATTCATTTGTTTATATATCGATGAAATTACAAGATTAGTTGTTTTGATAACATAATTTTTATTTATCTTTTTTAAATCAGCTATTATTGTTTGTTTAGCCCAGTGGTTCTTAAACTGGGAGAGGCGGGACATCAGCAATTTCCAAGAGGCACATGAGCCCTTGAGAAAAAGCAAGGTCAAATAATGAGAAGTTTATGAAAAAATGCATAAGTACCGCCTTATGACATTAGTTTCCTTACTCTATCATGGCCACGTTTACCATTTTCTGTACTTATTGACCCCCACTTCATATCCCTCAAAACCCTCACTAATTCTGAATTGTAGTTTTAACATTTGCCTTTATTTTGTAATTTTTTTTTTTTTTGTTACAAGTTTCAAACTAAGAACCACTGGTATAAAGCTTAGATATTATTATCATGTAAAGACAAATATTTTTTTCAGTTAATAGATTATAAACAAGTTTGATCCACAGTTTTCATATATATGAAATAATGTGGTTCTTAAAAATCAAGAGACATGCTGAAACATTATCTAATCATTATAGTAACATACTAAGAAATATTAACTTAATTTAAAAAATTGAAAATTATT
>NC_068983.1:90057428-90086593 GCF_001194135.2 Octopus bimaculoides
CATATCTGTGTCGTCCACTGCACATCAAATAATTCGTAATGAGTGCAAACAAATGGAAATATCTTGGTAAATATATTTGATTTGGATTTGTGTCCCTCCAAAAGGGTGACACAGAAATCCCTCAGTGTGCGATATGTTACAAAACTTTGATCGATGATGGGATGCGACACTCACACTTGGAACGACACTTGAAGACAAGCCCAAGACGTTCTTTGAAACAAAAAGATATTCCTTAAAGCAAGCTAAGTTGGACAGTAGCAGGGCATTTCAGCAACAAACTTCAATGGCTGTTGAGGCTTCCTATGAGATCGCCATATTGATTGCAAAGAGCAAGAAGAGCCATAAGATTGAAGAGTCTCTCATAAAACCAAGTCTAATCTGTGCAGCAGAACTCATTCTCGTGAAAAGATAGTGCAAACAAGCTTTCCCAGATTTCACTGTCAAACAATACAGTCAAGGGAAGGATCAACGACTTGTCTCAAGACAAAGATCAAATTCTCAACCAAGTAAGAAATTCTCCAGTATGACAAAACGACTGACATCGCTCAGTGTTCTCAGCTGCTGGTATATGCTCGTTTTGTGTCAGGCAACTGTGTAAAAGAGGAAATGTTGTCCTGTCACCCTATGGATAGTTGTACAATAGCAGCAGCTATTTTTCGTGATGTATCAAACTTCTTTCAGGAAAACCAACTTTTGTGGGATTTGTTGGTAGGGGTGTGCACTGATGGAGCTCCAGCCAGGCTTTGTCTGCAGTCTGGATTCATTACTAAAGTGAAAAAAAAAATCCATCTGTTGTAGGTACACACTGTATACTTCATCATGAAACATTAGCATCCAGAACCTTACCTACTGAAATGAGAAATGTCCTGAACGTGACTATCAAGGTTGTCAACTTTGTTAAACGTAGAGCCTTAAACAGTTATTTTTTAAAAACTTTTGTGTAAAGATATGGAATCTGAACATGAAGCATTGCTTTTTCACAGGAACGTACAATGGCTATCAAAGGGGAACATGCTTGGACAGCTTTATGAACTATGAGAAGTAGCAATATTTCTAGATTTGCAACGGAAGACAGTTCTCCATGACAAGTTCCAGTCTGAAGGCTTTCAGCTATCTCTAGCTTACCTGGTAGACATCTTTGAAGCGTTGAATGCTCTCGACCTTAAACTACAAGGGAAAAACTTTCAACATTCTCACGTACCATAACACCATTCGAACATTCATGACCAAACTCAACCTCTGGAAATGTAGAATTCAACAGAGAAATACAGTCAATTTTAGTTACTTGGATTCTGCTCTCATTCACGGTAACCTTGATTCTGAGTTAAAGAAACAAATAATCACTCATCTGACTTGAAAACAGAATTCATTGGATACTTCCCAGACATAGATGAAAAGCATGAAGCTTGGAAATTCATCAGGAAACCATTTCAGTGTGATGTGACTGACATTTTGGAAGAAGTGTAAGAGGAGTTTCTTGAGCTGAAGTTTAACTCCCCAGCTAAGGAAGACTTCAAAGAAAGGAATTTTGAGATGTTCTGGATCAAGTACCTTCCTGTTTACCCTCTGATCTCACATCAGGCTCTTCAGATTTTAGCTATGTTTGGATCCATGTATCTTTGTGAAGCTGCATTTTCCATGCTCGCTGTCAAGACCAAGTACAGAAACAAGCTGAACATTGAAAAGAATTACATTGTGCACTTTCTGGCATTCAAGATCTTGTAGCTAAAAAGCAGTGACAAGAATCTCACTTTTTATATAATGTGATTATATATAAAATTATACATATTTTGTATAATATAACTAATTCATATTCAATAAAAAGACTAAAAACATATTTTAGATTTCACTTAAAATCTGGGAGGGAATTTTATTCATAGATGCAAGCAGGGTGTAGAGAATAGGATAAATTCTTAGGGGAGGCATGGTAGTAAAAAGGTTAAGAACCACTCGTTTAGCCATTATAGCTATTTGTAAATTCCCCTTTATCTTAACAGCTATTTTACATTCTTCTTCCCTACTCTGCCTTAAACAGTTAAAAGAAACAACTTTCTGTTTCATGTTTGCATGTTAGCTGATATTTACAAAACCATTTTAGTAAAATATTGAATCAATATCAATTTTTGAGGGATTATCTTCACAACAAACAACACCATAACAACAGTCAACTTTTGAAGTCCCAGGTCATTTTGATTCTTAATCCTTCACCTCTTAATACAACTACACTTTCTTGTACATCATACCCAATAGCGTATTTACACTTTAACAAAAAAATGAAATAGAAACTATAGTTTATGACACTTTTCAATATCGTAACCCTTTTATGACTATATTTCTAATGAAATATACAGTTTATGTTTCAGTAACTTTGAAAATAATCAAAGTTTTGAAAGGATTTACAAAAATAACTTCATTAGACGATCTTAAATGGGTTTTAATAAGGTTAGATGTTTACTTTATTGTGAACTTAATGGTTTTATTGTAGATAAGGCAAGGCAAAAAAAAAAATAATCCTTGACAAGATGAGAAATAATCTGAGAAACAGATCCCTCAGCAACAGACATCTTTAATACTAAAACACTATCAGTAACATGTAGTTTACTGCTAGTTCCAACTCATTTTACACTCTAATAGGACAGGTAATCTTTATAAGAGTTAAGTCTTAGTTTATATAACAATTTATTAATGTGAAGTTCACAATTTACTTCAAATTTGAAAACTCAGAAAGATATTATGATAAGCAAAATGTGTACTCTTACAAGTAGTGAACATATATCACGAACTCATTTTAAACATCCCATTATGTTATTAGACTAGAGCAGTGATTACCCAAAGTGGATGGTACCCCCTCCCCCACTGGAGGTAGTGGGAGGATCTATGAGTGCACTGAAGAAAAACAGTAAAAATGGCGTGGCCAAAAGAGGGTACTGGTTGGCAATGCCCACTTATTTTCCTATGGTTTAGAAAATAGTGCTTAAAAATCCATCTGTACAAAGTTGCTTGAAGATGATTTTCTTTTATAAACAAGAACAAAAATTTTTAAAAAAAACGAATTCCCTATAAAGATATATTACTAACCAACAGCAGCATCAATAAGATCAAAATATATATATACACACACACACACATACATATATATACACACACACACGCGCACGCATATATGTAGATAATGATTGCTTCATCTTGACAGATGATAGCCATCCTATCAACACACACACCACACAGCACAATCCCTCCCTTGAGATCAGTTACTAACTGACAGGGCTTGAAACAAGTGACAAATATTCAAATTTCTTCTACATCTTTGCCCTTTTGAAGGAATATTTTTGTGAACTAGCATATGTCTTTTAAGTCCAGATACTGTCTTACAAATTTTGTGACATATGAAACAAGTTGTAAGAGGTAAGTCACATGAAAATCGAAATGCCCAGGCATATGACACAAGTTGAACCTCAACCACCTCTTACAACTTGTCATACATCACAAAACTTGTAAGACATACACACACATATGTATTGTTGTATCCTGGGAGAGTCATTAGGCTAATAATAACAACACAAGTACAGGTTCAATTCAATTTCTCTATTATTATTATTAGTAAATTAATCGAATATCTAACAACTAATCAATCATTTGTTTAACATGTTGGTTAAATAACCTATTAGTTGTTTGTTTGTTCATTGAAGTTCCTTTGTTGCTGTTCATGACCTTTTCAGTCACCTATGACTTCCCTACTCCCTCCAAGGAGAATTGATCTTGTGTGTGTGTATGTGTGTGTACATCCAGGTGACTACTAGTAGGAGTTTGCAGGTGTATGTTGCACTAGCCATCTGTAACCTTTTTAAGGGTTCATTCTTTTGTCATTTTGCTCAGTTTCTTGTCTGCTGAAGATTTATGGGTTGAGAGTATAGCTTTTTTATGTTGGGAGGGGTAGGAAAGAACAGGATAGGTGTGTGTGAGAATCTGCATGCACATGTGTTTGTGTGAGTATCTGCTTGTATGTGTATATGTTAGAAAGAGAGAGAGAGAGAGAGCATATGTATGTGCAGACGCATGCGAGTGTAATAGTTAGTGTGTGTTTATGGTTGAATCAGTTCTGTGGGTGTGTATGTTCACATGTGTGAAGGTGCAAGTGTTATCTTCTTTGAGTGTTTTCTAGCATGTGTGTGCATATCTGACAGGGTTTTTTTTCTTACAGATTGTACTGGGTGTTTTTTACATGGCACCAGCATTAGTGCCTTTTATGTGGCACTTTGGTCTCAGGATATCAATTCTGTTGTGGTGGATGGGTCTTCTTGAGTACAACATGGAGCTACATAGCTCAGTCCTCTCTCATCTCCTTCATAAGGCTCAGCCTCCAATACTTCGTCCCATATCTTCCACAACTTCCCTCCACTTTAAGCAATCAGCACTTCTTTATGCAACTCTCCTCATCCCTCCACATTATATGACCAAACCAGTGCAGTCATTTCTCTTGCACATTGCATATTATTCCTCTTATGCCTAAGTTGTCTCTCAATAAACTAATGCTCTGAAGCACATGCACACCAACACTACTTGTCCAATGAAACATATCAGCTTCATTCCTCTCCAGTTTTCGCATATCCTCTGTCTCATTACAATGTAGCATTGCAATTCATACACATACATCATATAACTATCCTTTCACTTGAGGAGAGAGACCTTTGGTTGCCAACAGAGGTAAAAGCTCTCTGAACTTTCTCTTTTCTATTCTTATTCTAGCAATTACACTTTCTGTACAACCTCTTCCACTGTTAATTAGGTTCTCTAAGGGGCAAAAATTATCTATGACTTCCAGAGAGTAAACAGGACATTAGAGAAAATCAGTTTCCTATGTATCTGTGGTCTTTATGGCTCCTGTACATTTTCCAATTACAAGCACTACCTTCTCTGTTAACCTTACTGCACCTCTGGTGTGTACACAGCTTGCACTGAGTACATTGAATGGAAATTCTGCCTACACCCTTCCTACATATCAAAGCAGGGCCATTTATTTCAAGGATGAAGGGTCCTGTCCAATTTCTTGCTTACTAGGACCTTGGTCCTTTGCTAAGTTGACTTTTAAGACTTTTTGATTCAAGGTTCTGTTTCCACACCTGGAATTTCTTTTCTAATTCTGTTATAGATTCTGCTACAAGGGCCAGATTATTAGCATATAGTAGTTCTCATGTGTTTCCAGTCTTAAATTCTTGTTATAGTCTGGAGGACAATGACGAATAGGAAGGGGCAGAAAACCAAGCTTTGGTGAACACCTACCACTACACCCAATTCATCACTGTACCCATAGCTAACTCTTATCTTACTAACAGCACCCCTGTACTGCTTTCATAGGCCATTCATCTACCTCTAGTTTTCTCAGAGAGCACCATATCACAGAGTGAGGTACTTTGTCAAAGGCTTTCTCTAGAACAGGGGTTGCCAAAAAGGATCCGAAAGACCTCCTAGGGGTTAACAAGCAATTACATGGGGTCGAATGACCAGCGCACCCAGATGAACTGCTTGAAATACTTAGTCAGCCCCATGAAACGCGGGAACACATGATAAATTTTCGCTGCAGAGAGAAGTCTGCAGTCGCTAATATTTGAGGCCTGATGTCATAATCTGTATCGTAACTGAAGACTGAGAGGTGTGATTGAGGGGATGCGGACTGTCAACTGTTTGTTTATAGACATTACCTGAACCTGGAGGAATGATGCAATTTGAGATTGAAACTGACTGACATTCAGCCTGATATCAATTCAGGATTACCATGCTCATACCTCACACTGATGTTGTCAATTTCAATAAAAGATATTCCAGCAATAAGATGCAGAAGTGGCTAAAGGGGGTTGATGGTCAAAAAAGTCCTCTGGATTAACAAATGCCAGATACAAGGGCTTGTTCTTAGCTAAATACTTCTCCTGCAGTTGCCTGATTATGAAAATAGCATCAGTGGTGCTTCACCCCACGACAAAGCCAAACTGCATTTCATCTAGTCTAACTGTTCCTAATTAATTTGAGTTATAACTCTCTCTGCAACTTTCATCACTTGGTCCAGCAATTTGATGCCTCCATAATTACTTCTATTAAACATCACTATAGAGCACTGTTGAAGAGAGACAAGCACAGTTTGACCATGCAAAAACAACCTTTTTGCTTGATCATTTTCATGCCAAAATATTTCCTGTTGAAAATTATAGATCATTTGAAAGTTTTGGATGTGAACTTCCTTCTCATAATTTTGATCAAAATCTGACACATATCATGCCATGGTCCCTCAATCACTGATATTTCCACCCATTCACAAAGTTTGTCCCGTTTTTCTTTTTTTTTTTTTTTTGTTGACTGCTGAATGGTAGCCCTCATTCTAGTTCTATGTGCTGGAGCACTAAAACTCAATGTGTTGAAAATCATACAATCATGAAGAGGAATGATTTAGCTTTATTTTGATATAAAAATTGATGGAGATAGATCAGATAATCATTCTGAAATATAAAAGTGAAAATTTAATTGTTAATTTCCACTTAGAAAAGAACATATTTTCTAGATTTTTATATCATAAAGGAGAAAAATTTCTCAAGAATTCAATATGGTCACTGACAAATCTGACCACAATTTGGCAAAAAAGCACAAAATGAACAAAGAGGAAGGTATACTGATGTTACTTCTCAAACTGGCATTCCTGTGTAACAATAGGTCAAACGGAACATGAATGCAAGTCCTATGTGATTAATTTTTTTTTTCCATTTAATGTCTGCTTTCCATGCTGGCATGAGTTGGACAGTTTGACTGAAAACTGTAAGGGGAGGCTCCAGGTTCCACTCCGATTCAGTAAGGTTTCTATGGCTGGATGCCCTTCCTAACACCAACCACTCTGACAGTGTAGTGGATGATTTTTATGTGCCATTGACTTGACACCAGCATCAGCTCACTTGGCTTGACAGGTCAACAGAAGCACAGTATATCCTTTTCAACTCTAGGCACAAGGCCTGAAATTTTGGGGGAGGGAGCAAGTCAATTAGATCGACCTCAATACACCACTGGCACTTAATTTATTGGCCCCGAAAGGATGAAAGGCAAAGTTGACCTTGGCGAAATTTGAACTCAGAATGTAAAGACAGACGAAATACCGCTAAGCATTTTGCCTGGCATGCTAACATTTCTGCCAGCTTGCCGCCTTAAAAATACAGTATATTGCCAAGGGTCTTGGTCACCTGTCACTGCCTCCATGAGGCCCAACGCTCAAAAGGTACTTTTTACGTGCCACTGGCATCAGCCACGAACATGATTTCACTTGGTTCGATAGGTCTTCACAAGAACAGCATATTACCCAACACTTGAAGGGTGCTTTTAATGGGCCAGTTACACGACACTGGCATCGGCCATGACTACAACCTCACTTGGCTTGACAAGTCTTCTCAAGCATGGCATATCTCCAAAGGTCTCAATCACTTGTCACTGCTTCTGTGAGGCCCAACATTCGGAGATTATGCTTCACCACCTCATCTCATGTCTACCTAGGTCTACTTCTTCCACAGGTTTCCCCCACTGTTCGAGTGTGACATTTCTTCACACAGCTGACATCATCCATATGTAAACCTGTCTCCAAGCTTCTCTTCTGGCTATCTGATATAGTTCCCTGTTACCACCTGACTTCCAGTCCTTCCAAGCCTGTTTCTTGTCTCTAATGGCCCTGTCAACTACATTATTCCACCATGTCACCTTAGGTCAAGAGAGGACTTTGCACCAACCACAGATCTGGTCAGTAGCCCTCAACAGGTTGTCCCAAAGGAACCTCCAGTTGTCCTCCACGTTAAATGACACTATATCTTCCTCTACTTTGTCAAAAGCTTCAAGTAATATGTCTAAATCTCTGTCCATTCAGAAGATCCTTAAGCTTCCAGACCCTTCTTTTCCACACTTATCATCTTCTGGGCAACCATTTAGCCCTGATCCTGAAGACACAAACAACTAACCTATGTTGTGGGGTGCATTCTTCGCCTGGGAAAGTTTTGGCGTTTATAAGCAGCCATCTTTCTCATATCCTAGTGAGAATGTAATCAATCTGATTAGTGTGCCCACTCGACTGGTAGGTGAACAGGTGACTGGTGGGTTTCCTGAAGTTAGTATTACAGATCATAAGATCATTTGCATCACAGAACTCAAGTAGCCTGGTTTCCTCCTCATTGCAGGAACCAAATCTGTTGCCACCATGCACACCATGGAAGCTCCCCGGATGTTGTCCAACATGCCCATTGAAGTCACCAGCCACAAAGAGGTCTGTCATTCATTGCCGAAGTAATCTGCAAAAGGGTGTCATAAAATCGGTCTTTCTGTTCATCAGGTAGACCTGGCTGATGGGCAAAGGCCAAGATAATGGTTGCTATTCCATGTTGCAGCACTAGTCTAAGCTTAAGTATTCTATCACAGACTGACTACTTTAATTACCAACCACATCAACCCATTTCTCAACAAGGAGTATAACCATGCCCCCAACCCCATCACTGTTCCCTACCCAGAAAATCTTATACCTATGTTCTTTGCCTGTGAGGAACCTAGCGGAACCTCCTCTCCACCTTACCTCTTGGATGTAACACAAATCTACCGCCTCCGTTCTAACATCTCAAGAATCTCACCAAACCTACCTTTCAATGTGCCAACATTAAGTGTGCCAACTCTGAAGTATTGGGCCAGCAAGACCCAGGGATGGGGGACATCATTTTGCATCTGAAAAGAAAGCTCACATGTGCATTTGGCAGACATCGTAAACATACAAATAGGCTTCAATCTGCATACACTTCACCGTCATTTTATTCGCTTCACAATCACATTTACCAGGAGATAGATACTAGATAAGGATGGAGGGGAAATGGAGAGAGTGTTCCATATAGGTAACCATTAGAGATGCCAGGAGAAAGACTTCCAGTATAGGTAGTGAGGGTGGAGTGGGAAGGTGCACCATGGATAACGAAACACTATGGATGCCCTATTCCCTAGCTAAAGGCAATGTAACATATCCACAAACAAAGTGAAAACCGCTAATTAACAATCAACATAGGAAAGCAAGGATATGTACATAATTTGGGCAAGCAAAAATATAGTGGGTAACAAAACTGAGAGAGATGAAATTTTCGAGAATTAGGGCTACAACAGAGGAAACAATAGAACATTTGGCTAAGATAGTGGGTAACAAAACAAATAAAGAGATGGAATTTGAGATTTAGAGCAACAGTAAACAGAATTGAACAACTAGATTTCTTAACTTTACTAAGGAGAAATTCCAACCACGTTTCATTGTTTGCTACCTCAACAGGTCCTTTACAGGATCCAGTGGCTAAAGACATCATCAGGAGGAACCACATCCAGTTTCAGCCCCAACTCCTCTACCGTTTTCAGCATGGCTGGAACCCCACTTTCCGAGGAGTCTTCAGCTCTGATGTTGAGTGTTTCTTCTTTTGCCTTTTTCCTTTTGTTTCTTCAATGCAGCGTCAATGAATGTCAGCGAGCGAATGACCATCTTGCCAAATTTCCCTCTAAATATTTGCTGGTAAGCTCCAGCAGTCAAGCACCAACTAACTGTCATGTGACACTGTCTGAGCTTCAACTAACCAATAGAGAGAAAGGGCACATAGTTTTAGCCTGCACCCTCTTGACCTGCCTTCCAACAATGTCGTGTTAGTTTCAGTTCGAGCAGCTAGAGCCGACCAGCTGTTTGGTGGTACCAGCCTTTGAACCAGGAGGGTGTGCTCTGTACGAGATTGCTACCTTGGCCCACCTGTCAATCAGCGATGCCACTTAAGTGTCAGCCAGCCTCACCTAGTGAAGCGATTTCCCAGTTGGCATGTTATGGCTTTCAAGCCATTTTGTGTCTTCTTGTTTCAGCCATACATAGAAGCTGGCTTTGTCGACTGCCTTCTGTATCCTCCTTATTACTTTTCTCAGCTCTGAGCCTGAAAATGCAAACCTTGTTTTAAATAACGTCACCATTTTCCTTTCAAATGAAGCCTTTAGCCCCCACTGCCAGGTGGTAATACTCGACAGTCTGTCCCTGTTCTCCACACTCTTCAATTAATCTCTCATACCTCTTCTCCTTCCATTGCTCTGCATTAGTGCTGTTCTCTTCCCGTGGCACTGTCAGCTCTTGCAAAATTCCAAGTTTCCGTTCTGTGTTCCATAGGATTAAGTCTGGTCTTTTTGTTGTTTTTATGAGTGGAAATATTAACAGTCTTTCCAAATCCACTGCCAGCTCCCAGTACCCCGTCCATCTTTTGTCGGTCTCATATACTTTCTTTGCAGGCCTGGCCTTATGTCCTTTTCTCTCCTTTTGGAAGTATATCCTTCTGCGCTTTTCCACTTTTGGGTACTCTCCCCTATTATATCCCTTGATCTTCTCTCTGAGTGTTGCACTTATGACACTGAGGACTTGATTGTGACACCATGTATATCTGTCTAGTGCTACACTGCAGTTTGACAAAACATGTCTCACCGTCGCTTTCTTTCTGCATCTACATTAATCAGTTGTTTGTTCCACCGGACTAAATTCGTTGGTGAAGGTAAAACATCAAAGGTTGACTTGATCAGGAAGGATGTTCTTGCTTGTTCCCAAGCCCAAAGTTCCTTCCATGAGATTCTGCAACTGACCACATATTCCTCCCATCTCAGGCACTGTCCCTGTTGACTACATTGCACCAAATGTACATTTTGCCTTTCTTCTTCCTCCTTTCTCACTTCATATACCACTGCCTCCTTCATCTCTTTTACAAAATGGCTTGAAATTGTGCAACCCAAGACTGGCTCTTGCTTCATGCATCACTCCGACTATATCAGTTTGCCTTAGCTTTCTGATCACCTTGTTTACTGCCTCTACTGCTTTCCATTTCTTGGATGTTCTGATCTTTCGAATACCTTTGCATCATTATTGTCCTTGCCTTTCCTGCCTTATATTCTTTAGCAATTGATGTTATCAGTAGTTGCAGCACGGGTTTTCCATATCATGCAGTTGTATTCAGTGGCTTTGGAAGACCAAGCCATTTTCTGATTAACACACTGCATCTTTGTTCCATCCTTTCTACTCTACTCGAGGCTATTTCGTACATTTGCAATGGCCACATTATCGTTAGGTACAGTCCAAATTGTAGTATCCAACATTTGAATTTCCCCAGTAATGTTGTTCTGTCAATTGCATTTAGTCCCTGTTCCACTAAATTGCATGTTTCTTTGCTTTGCTTCTTATCATTTAGTAAATCTTTGTACCATCTGCTGAGACTTTTTACTAGTTGTTCTTTCACTGTTGGTATATCTTCACCTCCTATCCTGAATTTCGCTTCTTTTTGGACTCCTTTCACAAAAGCCACACTTCGAGATTTTTTGGTTTTGAGTTTCATTGTTGCCCATCTTATTAGTTCGTCCAATCGCTCTAACGTTCCAGCTGCTGCTTCTCTACTTTCTGAAAATTCTGTAACGTTGTCTATAAAAGCACTTAATGGTGTCTTTGTAACAGATTTCTCACAGTTTGTTGATCTTAGTAATATCTCCATGACTAGCACAAATAAGATGACTGATATCGTGCATCCGGCTGCAATACCTACTTCAAGCCGTTGCCACTCCGTTGTGAACTTTCCTGCTGTAAATCTCATCCTCAATTTATCATAGTAACACATGAGCATTCGCTGGACATCTTCTGGAATCAAAAAGAAGTCCATAGCTGCTTGAACTCGTGTGTGTGGAACAGATCCATATGCATTGGCAAGATCTAGCCATACAATGTATAGGTTTTTCTTCAGTTGTTTTGCACAGTTGATAGCTACCCAGATGGCAAATGCATGTTTTATGCATCCAGAGATCCCTGCCTTTTGGATTGCTTCATTAATATATCCATTATGCTGTATGAATCTTATGATTCACCTGGCAATGATTCCAAACATGATTTTCCCATTGGTATTTAGTAGTGAAATGGGTTTGAATTGCCCTAGCATTTTTTTCTCTTCTTTAGTTAAATAGATACCTTCAGCTAAACACCATCGTTCTGCTAGGTCTTTCTTCTTCCACATTTCCCTTATCAGTGCAAATAGTTGTAAACACAATTTTGGGCAATACTTATAAACCTTGTAGCTAACTCCACGGTTCCCTGGTAAACTTTTTGTTCTTGCTTTTCTAATAAACTCATGAATTGCTTTCCGTCTGATGTCACTCAAATCGAATGGTACCCTTAGTTCAGGTGGTTTCTTCAGCCTGAGCATTTCTGGGAGTACTTTATTTCTATTAGCATCACTATGTCCCTTTAAGATCGTGTTCAAGCTCTTTAGTGCAATCCAATCTTCCACTCTTACTTTCAGTAAACAAACATTTAGCATATTGATATGGGGTTGTTTACAAAACTACAATAGTTCTTTTCTCTCTCCTTTCTTTTGTTCTTCCTTCTTTCGTTTCTTAGTTGTTTTCAATACCTCTTTTTTATCTCTTCCTATAGCTGTTTTAACCTTTCTCTTTCTTCCTCCTTTACATCCCACCATCTGGTTCAGAGTTTTTTCTTCTCTTCTCGTATCTTTGTGATTTGTCTTTCTCTCCCCAATGGTCCGCCCTTTGCCAATGATTCTCCATTCCCTGTTTAGAATACAAATCTTTTTTCTCCTTCCTGATAGATTTATATTAACCAAGTTCTCCAGCTTTTGTTCGGCGATCCCTTTGAATTTGGTGGTCATTCTTGCTACCTCATCAAATTTCTTATAGCTTGCTGCATCATTTGCCTTCGGTCACTTAATCTTCGGCTTCTTTATGCCTATTTCTTTTCTTGGCTGTTCTGATGCAACTGTGGAATAACCCTCGCTATGGTTTCTTTCTAGGAGGTTCTGGCCACAAGTCTTCTGGTTGTTCAACCCACACTGTTGAATCACTTTCTTCTGACACACCTTCCCTTGGTGAATTCTTAACTTTACTATAACATACAGCATGGAATAAATGAAACTTTGTGGCTAAATGGATAACTAAATGAATAATAATAATTATTATTATTAGTGCTATAAAGTGAAACAGACCTTCCCTTGGTGAATTCTTAACCTTACTATAACATACAACATGGAATAAATGAACAATAAATAATAATTATAATGAGAACTATAAAGTGAGAGAATTGAACAAAAATCATATTATGCAATGAATACTATTTTGTAGACTATTAAAGTCTGTTGTGATTCCTTTTTTTTTTAGATTTTGAATACTGTCATTCAATTTGTGGTAGTGTTTATATATTTGCTTTGGTATTTTTTCTCTCTCTCTCTCCTACAAACAAGTTTCCTATAAGTTACAGATGTTTTCAATGCTTTTAATTTATGTTTTCAATGATTAAAACAAGGAATTAGTTTTCATATTTCATTTGTTTTTTTAAATCTAGATTTACATGCAATCCTGAGAAAGGTATCAGGTGGTCGTGGGATGCACTAGAAACACCAGCTAAATTTCCTTTAAATCACACACCTTTCCATTTGAAAGTATTTTCAAAATTTTTACCAAAAATCTCAGGCATAGGAGTGGCTGTGTGGTAAGTAGCTTGCTTATAAACCACATGGTTCCGTGTTCAGTCCCACTGTGTGGCACCTTGGGCAAATGTCTTCTACTATATCCTCGGGCCGACCAAAGCCTTGTGAGTGGATTTGGTAGACGGAAACTGAAAGAAGCCTGTCGTAGATATGTATGTGTATGTATGTATATATATAAATGTGTGTGTGTGTGTGTTTGTGTGTCTGTGCTTGTCCCCCCAACATCGCTTAACAACCAATGGTGGTGTGTTTACGTCCCCGTAACTTAGCAGCTCGGCAAAAGAGACCGATAGAATAAGTACTAAGCTTACAAAGAATAAGTCCTGGGGTCGATTTGCTCAGCTAAAGGCGGTGCTCCAGCATGGCCACAGTCAAATGACTGAAACAAGTAAAAGGGCTTTCCTCACTGTTTTTAAGTGAGTAGTGCAAAAAGATTGGCCAAAATAGGTTGAGGAAGGAACCATAAATTTTCCAAACTTTTTTTTTCATAAAAAGCTCCCCACATAATTTCCAAGGTCGTGATGACAAAAAATTGGAAAAATCCCTGTCAAAACTGAGAAAATCCAACTTATGTAGGCATCCCCATCCAAAACACTACAGCCATTAAAATTTTATTGAAATAGAATCATATCCCAAAATCTCAGGATTTATTAAGTCCTATACCTACTATAAATGTGCTTAAACTCAAGTTCCTGTGGCTTGTACATTTGGATTTTGCAAAATTGACTGTTTATTACATGTAACAAACAGGCTTTACATAAATATCTTTTAAAATTTCCAAAAGGTAAGTTTTCTTTCCAAGAACTTGAAAAAACATAGGTTTCTGCTGTACAATGGACACTATTAATTTGTGTAATTTGAAGATGATTATCACCTGTTTCAAAGATATGAAAATGGCTAAATAGGCAATATTTCAACCAATTCGCTATCCATTCATAGTCATATTTCCTAAAATATTCATCCAAATGTCAAAAATGAGATATTAAAATGTTTCTAAAAATTCATAGTGATACCTATGCATCTCCCTTGCACTTGTAGCAACTATGATGCTGCTACACCAGCCACTAGGCATTATGCCTTCCTGAAAAAACTTAACTATAAGGGTAACTAGACTACATTCAACTCTACCAGTTATCTTAAGCATCTCAGCAGTGACCCCTGAAGGACCAGGGTCTTCCTTGTCTTCATATCTTTAACCCTTTAGCATTTAATCTGGCCATATCCACCCAAAATACTCTACCTGTTTTATGTTAAAACTGACCAGATCCCAACATCTTACACCTACCCTACAATGTCATTCTAAAAATATACAAGCACACCATTGAAATCTTGAAGCTACATGGTAAAGCATGATTAATTCAAAACTGAATAAATAAGCAATACATTTGATAAAGGAATCTAAATGCTAAAGGGTTAATTACCTTATCTATCATACTGCTGCCAACTAGAATAGCTGGTCTATCTGTTGGGTTCACATGAGGGAGACTCCCTTTCTTTCATTGTAGCTCTTCCACACCTCTTCAGAATCACTAAGAGCAAGCGTACCATTATCTGCCTGTAAACACTTCTCTCCCATGTCTTGATCCTCTCTAACACACTGTCTGACAATCTGGAATACCTCAAGTCACTGATCTTCAGGTTGTAAGACATCGGTAAACCTCTTCCTTTCTGCTTCTGCCCTAGTTAGATATAGCTTCTCTTTTGCCTATCTGATATGGTTCTTTGCTACCCTCATTCTTCCACTCTTTCAAAGCTTGTCTCTTCTCTTTTATAGCCATGTTGACCTCACTGTTCCCCACCAAGTCACCCTTGGTCCAGCAGATGCTTTGCTCCAACCACAGATTTGGTCTGTCATCCTCAGTAGATTGTCCTATATGTTGTATGTCAGCATCTCTTCTCATCATATGCTTCATTAAGAACATCTGAAGGATCTGTAGCAGTGTAGGTAGGCAGATAGTTCAATGATCTCCTTTGCAAGAAGGATCATAGAGTAACCCCACCTTTTTAAGTTCTCAAAGCATCCAGCTCATGAAATGTGATTCCTAATTATTCAAAAAGCTTGGCATTTCTTTTAGAAGTTTTTAGAATATCTAGTGTTCCATTAATAAAAACGGCTTGCTAACCCAGCTCTTCGCTTCTTGGTCGATTAGACTTAGAGCCATTCACATAGTTGCTATGTCTGTCTATTTCTCTACACTCTATAGTAGATATGACTGAAAGCCACCACTTCGCTGGTCTACATTTCCTATCTCTGAACCTTCTTGCATAGATTACTTAATACAACTAGTTTCTACAATTTGATTCCATGTATTATCATCGATAGAAGAATGTATAGATCTTGTATTTATTCTTTCATCTCTGTATGAACTCTTGTAATAAGAGCCACATCAACACCTTGTACTGTCTATATATTTCACTACATTAATTGGTGACTAACCAACATAGACCCAAATTCTATCCTGGAGAATAATCACTAGCTAATTGATGACCAACTGATGCGAGAACCACATGGTTATCACCCGACATATTTAGTTATATTCCACTACATTCCATGTCACAATTTTCTTCAACTCAAGAGATGATGATATCTGCTATAAATCATCCTGTATTACCAATTTTCACAGGAGACATTGCTGTCTGGTTTGCCCAGTTGGAAGCATTTTTCTCCACAAACAAGCACAATTCAGACCAACAGCAGCTCTACATTTTACTTAGCTCTATACCACCATCATTAACTAGAGAATTGTGAGATATTATCACAGCTCCACCGGCAGATGCAACGTATTCTTCAATCAAAAAGGAAATTTTAAGACGAACCTCACTCTCTTCTGAAAAGAAGTTTTGAAAACTTCTCAACGATGAGCATTTAGGAAACAGAACATCATCGCAAATGCTCAGAAAAATGCAGCAACTCATAGAGGACAGCCCTACTGAAAGTAAGTTGCTTAAACAACTCTTTTTCTCCAGATTACAACAGTATGTTCAAGGTATTCTCATTCTTTTGACTGATGTTAGCACAGTCAACTAACTTGCAGCATTGGCAGATAAAATTTTGGAGTATACAAAACCCACTCCAGAACGGAACTCTCCTTTGCCAGTTGCTACAGTTTCCTCTGAATTTAAGGAATTTTGTGAATCTAAGCAGAAGACTATAGACAAGCTTCGCTTTCATTGCTCTAATTCCCATTCTCCTAGCAGATCAAAACCTTTTGCTGGTATCACTGTAAGTTTGGGTCTGCAGCTAAGAAATATATTTCACCTTGTACATTTAAGTCAGGAAAACTAAAAAGGCGAACTCCATGTGTGACCGCAGTTCCTCTCCTAGTAGCGCATTTTTCATACTAGATTTCCAGTTTAAGAAGGAATTTTTAGTCAATTCCAGAGCATCCTGCAATATCTGGCCATCTAATGAAAAACTTTTCACTTCTGATATATCGCTTCAAGCAGTCAACAGCTCTCCTATTAAAACTTTTGGTGAGATTTCACTCACACTGGACCTGCATCTCAGACGAAGTTTCCAGTAGATTTTCATCATTGCTGACCTTCCTCACCCAATTTTAGGAGTTAATTTTCTCCACCAGTTTTCGTTGTAAGCGGATGTCAAAAGAAAAAGACTTATTGATAGCAGTATGCAGTTATGCGTTTTAGGAAGACATTTCAGTCCCACTTCTGTCAGCCCACTATTCTTTATTGCAGCTGAATCAGACAATTATCAAGCCTTCAATCTTATCACGAGTTAACAAATTTAACTTTCAATATTAATGTTTCAACTCACACAACTACTCATCATATAACCACCAATGGATATCCTGTTTTCTTGCATCCTAGATATTTACCACTTGAAAAACTCAAAGCTGCTAAAACAGAGTTCAGCCACATGCTCCAGCTTGGAATAATTCATCCTTCAAAGAGCAGCTGAACATCACCACTCCACTTAGTGAAAAAGAATACTGGTGATTTTAGACAACTCAACGCTATTACCACTCCAGATAGGTATCCTATACCACTTCTACAAAATTTTGCATCTTCTCTGCATGGTTGCACAATTTTCTCAAAAATAGATTTGATACAAGCATACCATCAGTTTTTTGTAAACCCAAATTGTATTCTGAAAACGGCTATCGCAACTCTATTCGGATCATGTGAATTTCTTACCATGCCCTTTGGGTTGAAGAGTGCTGCCAGTACTTTTCAACATTCCATTGATAAAAGAATATGTGGATTAGATTTTGTCTACGCCTATACTGATGATCTTCTCATCACTAGTTCTTCTGAGAAAGAATATGAGATTCATTTGAAACAACTTTTCAAAAGGCTTTCTCAATACAGAATTCATATCAATGCTACGAAATGCATTTTCGGTGTGCCTTCCTTCACTTTCCTTGGACACACCATTGATAAGAATGGAATTAGGCCCTTGACAGAAAAGGTTGAGGCTATCGTAAAAATTCCAGTTCCTACTTCATTAAGACAGCTCAGGCAATTTCTTGGATTAACGCATTTCTATCGACACTTTATACCTCATTGTGCTGAAACTTTATACCCTCTCAACAAATTGTGACACCACAAGAGGAAAAAGACAAGATCACTTTAACTCCTGCTGAACTACAAGCTTTCGATGATGTTAAACAAAAATTTGTGTGTCTCCATGTTGGCTCACCCCATTCCTGATGCCAAAATTTCTCTTGTAGTCGATGCGTCTGAAATTGGCGTCGGCACAGTCATTCAACAATTTCACCATGGCAAACGGCAACCTCTGGCATTTTTCTCTAAACAGTAAAAACTAGCTGAAACTAAATATAGCACGTTCAGTCATGAACTGTTAGCTATTTACCTCTCAGTTAAACATTTCCAACACATTTTGGAAGTGAGAAACTTCACAATTTTTACAGACCATAAGCCGTTATCTTTTGCTTGACACTGCAAGCCAGATAAATTTTCTCCGAGAGACATTTGGCATTTGGATTACATTTCCCAATTCACGAGTGGTATACGATACATTCCAGGTTCTGAGAACATTGATGCAGATTCTTTATCCTGTTTACCTGTCAACGTGTTATTTTCAACTGCAGAAATTAACCTGGACGAAACGTCTAAAGATCAACCATCCATTGATTTGAATAATCAGAACTAATTCCTTTTGACCTCCAAATTTTCCCAGTTGTGACATCAAACAAACAGATCCTTTGCGATATTTTTTCAATCTCGCTGTATTGTTTTCTCAGCATTACACAATATTTCACATCCTGGTATAAGAGCAACATTGAAGGTTATTTCAGCTTGTTTCGTTTGGCTGAACATGCATCGAGACATAGCTAATTGGGCTTGTACCTGTGTCGATTGTCAAAGATCCAAGGTACATAAACATATCCGTGCACTGTTAGGTACTTTCTCCACTCCAGATGCACGATTCCAGCACATACATGTTGATGTAGTAGGACCTTGGCCTGCGAGTCAGAGCCACACGTTTTTATTAACCTGTATCAAGCGTTTTTCCTGCAGGACAGAAGTCATTCTACTCACAGATATCTCTAACTGTGGCACAAGCTTTAGTCACAGGATGGATTTCACATTTTGGAACACTGATAACAACAGACCGCAGACGTTAATTTGAAGCTAAGCTTTTCCAGGAGCTTACCAAGATTTTAGGAAGTAAACACATCTACTCCATCAGTCACCACCCAGCTTCGAACACTATGATCAAAATATTTCACCGACTGCTTAAAGCTGCATTGTGTGCTGATTCATCTCAACGGATTGAATTTCTTCTCTCGCGTCTCCACTCTTCTATCAAAGAAGACATTGGATATTCTCCTGCAAAATTACTTTATGGTTCTTCCTTGACGCTGCCTGGTCAGATGATTGTTCTTGCAGACACGCAAGATATCGACACTACAAGTTTCGTTGTACACTTGCATGAACACCAGAAAACAAGACATTAAAACGTATTTACCTAAGTACAATTCTTCCTGAACTCATGTTTTTGTTTGCAACGATGCCGTTAAATGTCCTTTAATAGCACCATATGCAGGACACTTTTGCCTTAGACCTTAACAGTCGTAAAGACACTATTTCTGTTGACAGACTAAAAAGGGCTCACATAGAAAAAACTATTTCCACCCCCACAAGAGACAATACACACACGGCATTACGAACGCATCCTTTACACCCACTATGACTACTGAAAGCAGTAGATATGTGCATTGACCCAGGAATTTAACAAATATTTATTACATTTGAACTGTGATATTTTTCCTGTTTTGACATTTTATGATGTATACATTTCTGTTATTTTCATTATTGTATAACGTTACCTCTGCCTGGGGGGAGGGGGTAGTGGTGTAGGTAGGTAGATAGTTGAATGATCTCCCTTGCAAGAAAGATCATAAAATAACCTCCCTTTTCTAAGTTCTTGAAACATCCATGTCACAAAATGTGATTCTTAATTATTCAAGAAGCTTGGCATTTCTTGTGGAAGTTTCTAGCGCCATTCACGTTGTTGTTATGCCCGTCTATTTTTCTACGCCCTATAGCAGATATGACTGAAAGCCACCACTTCGCTGTTGTTCTACATTTCCTATCTCTGAACTTTCTTGCATAAATTACTTAATTCAACTAGTTTCTACAATTTGATTCCATGTATTATCATTGATAGAAGAATTAAATATATTTTTATGTAATAATGTATAGATCTTGTATTTATTCTTTCATCTCTGTATGAACTCTGGAATTAAAATAAACGCAACCACATCAATACCTTGTACTGTCTATATATTTCACTACAGATCCTTGAGTTTCAATAACCTCCTTTTCCATATCAGTTTATCTTGGGATCCAAAGTCACTAACCACTAACCTATGTTGAGTTGTCATGTTCACCAAGGAAAGACTTTGCATTCATGAGCATATGCCTGTCCCTGTTTCTGGTGAGGATGTAGTCAGCCTGGCTAGAGTGCACACCAGATTGATAAATGATTAGATGGCTGGCAGGTTTCCTGAATTTGGTGTTGCGAACCATTAAGTCATTTGCATCATAAAACTCAAGCAGCATTGTTTCCTCCTTAATGAAAACCATCAGAATGCTTTCCAACAAAGCCATTGAAGTCCCCTGCCATGATGAGGATGTCATTGGGGTAGTCTTTAAAAGGGATTCATAGAAATGGTCCTTCTGAATATCAGTGAGTCCAACATGCGGAGCACATGCAGAGATATACGACAGGATTTAAATTAAACATGACTAATCTTAGCTTAATAAATCCTATCACACACCCTGACTACCTCAATCACCTTATCCACCCATTTCTATGCCAAAAAAAAATCACCTACACCAACTAACCCATCATTGCTGCTGCCCACCCAGAATTTGTCACTTGCCTGCAAGCAGTCCAGCTGAGACTCCCCACCATCATACCTCTTGCATACAGTGCACATCTACATATATATGTAAGTAAGCAATGAGTTGGAAAGGCTGAAGAATAAAATAAATCACTTTGCTTAGCTGTTTTAATTTTGATGTGACATGTAAACCTCCAAAAGTAAAAATGAAAACCACAAGACAATTTTCTACAAAATATCGAGCCGACAATAATTCACAAGAATGTTAAGAGAAACAATCCACTATTTTACTATCATCACCATCTAGGTGATGCAAATGAGATAGACAAACTAATTAATCCTACATTATCAACATTATCATAGACCAGATCATCTGGATAGCACATCTACAAAATACATAACCAATATATACATTCAGATCTTTTTTACTTGTTTATCATTGGGCTGCAGCCATGCTGAAGCCTTGCCTTAAAGGGTTTAGTCAAACATATCAGTCCCAATGTTATTTTTTCATGTCTGGTATTTATTCTATTTCTCTTTTGCCAAACCACTAAGTTACCAGGAATGTGAACAAACCAACACTAGTTGTCAAGTGGAAGTGGGAGACTAACACAAAGACACACACAGACATAATATAACAGGCTACCACACAGTTTCCATCAACTAAATTCACTCCTAAAGCAATGGTCAGCTTAGGGCTACAGTGGAAGGAACTTGCTCAAGGTGCAGCAAACTGGGACAGAACTCAAAGCCATGTAGTTGCAAAGTGAACTTAACCATGCAATTAGGTCTGTGCCTATTCATTTTAGCACACCATCTATCTGGTTCCCTTTCCTTTTTCTTTCCTCGACAATCACTTTTTTTAAAAATCCAGCCTCTATTAATAAGAAAGCTCCTAGTCTTAAGACGGCTATTTGTTTTTGTTTTATTCTTTCCAGTCTCTCTAGTGATAACTATTAATTATCTAGTAATTCCTTACTTCCTGACAGCGTTCTTGATCATTTTACTGTAAAATCTTTTAGTCTTTACTCATTTTTTTTTTCTATCCTTAAGTGAAAAACTATGTAGAATTTATCCTGAATGTACTCACTACTCCCACCACTATCCCATGACATGCTATGGTGCCAGCTTCACTGAGACTACTTCCACAAGTTCCTTATTTCCATACATACATCCCATGAGAATGTATTTCTGTACATATGAGTATGTTATATTGCTAATAGTTTTCTTCATTTATCAAAGCTTCATTCCATATCCCTATCACTATGCACAGACATTCAAGTGAGTTCAAGTGTGTATCCTCCTTCTCACCAGTCTTGGAAACATTAAGTATGTATTGTACTAACACCTATATATATCTAACAAAGTTTTATTGCTGCTGCCACCATATCTGTCACTAAACATATACCAAGCACATGAGGAAATAATATCAAATTAATGGAAACATCTAACCATGTATGAAAAAACTTTGACAGTCACCAAGTGATCATAAAAAAAAAAATTTTCTTTCTTTCATGTATAGAAGATAAATACCAATGTACTGAACCACCATCAGAAACCTCAAATTCAAAATTCTAGGGATGCCACTAACAATATCAGTACAAAGAAAGATAGGTCATCAGGAGAGATTGTTGAGATACTGGAGTGGAGCATGTAGGAAAAAATTCTTCCAAGTAGGTGGATCAAGCATATTGTTGGCAAAAAGTAATTAATGTAGTGAAATGTGAAAGAGAATAATTAACCACAGGTAAGTTATAGACAATATGACAGCAACATTTATCTCTGCATGCACACCACAATCAGAGTCATCAAGTAACTGAAAGACTACTTTTATGAAACCCATGTGCAAATACCTTAATAAATGATAGTGACATCATTACAGTTAATAACTTCAATAGACATGTTGGGTAACACCATGATGTCTTCACTAGCACACATGGAAATTATAGATATAGTTCAAGGAATGAAGAAGGATGAACGCTCAGGAGTTCTGTGACGCTAACAATCTGGAACACTAAATTCTGGAAATTGGCCAGCCTACCAATCACCTACTATTCGGCAAAAGCACAAGCCAGATAGACTTCATACTCATCAGGAAATAGGATAGATGATTGTCAATGCTAAGCATTTCCCTGGTAATGAGTATAATGCCTAATATAGATCTGTAAGAAAACAACTTTCAAGCAGTGGTTTTCAAGTGATGTGTCAGGGATATCTAAAAAAAAGTATAAGGCTTATAAAATCTAATTCTTGAAAATCTTAAAAAACATGTTACTCATAATTTTGTTAAACATGATTACAATTAATAAAAATAAGCAACAGTTTTAAAGACTTTTTCTACATTTTTCTAAGTTTCCCTATATAGTTCTCCAGCAATTTTCTACTTGATGCCTATTGCAATATGAAGTCAAAAAAGCTGAAAACTACCATTAGATTGATGCAAAAACACAGGATAATCTGAAGAATGAAGACACAGAAGCTGAATGAGCCTTTAACCATAAGAAGTACTAGGCTGATGCATATAGCAAGAGGGAGGATGAGAGACATAACACAGAGGACAGGTCAGAATTCTTATAACCTGCTAAGAGGTACAGATGAGATCTAGGTCTTGTACGAGGTTCCAGTCAAATGGAAGAGTGGATAGAACCACAAAAACCTAAGGGACAGGCCTGGAAAGAAGGAAGTGAAGAATGTCATCAAGTACCAAGAATAATTAACAAAGAGAAAAGCCAAAAGTAAGAGCAACATGTTCTGCAATCTAAGGATGAGAGCAAAGTAAAAAATCACTGGAGACAAGTGTGTCTAGAATGATAATGGTACTAATGCCCTCACAGATACTGAAAAAGAGACAGGCACAAAAGTGCTTTTATGAGAAACTGTTTAAGAAAATGCATGGGAAAGCGTGGGTCTATTACATGTAAACCCAACAGACAGGCTGATCACCAAAGATGACAAAGGATATGAATTATACCATGCTTGAGAAGACCCATCAAGCCAAATAAAATCGTAGTTGTGGCAGATACTGGTGTCATGCAAATGGCACCGGCATTGGTGGCACGTAAAAGTACGAATTACACTTTTGGAGTGGTTAGCATTAGAAAGGGCATCCACCTGTAGAAACCATACCAAATCAGATTGGAGTCTGATGCAACCTTCCAGCTTGCCAGTCATGGTCAAATTGTCCAACCCATGCCAGCATGGACAATGGATATTAAATGATGATGATGAACATAGGTGGACTATCACAAAATATCACTGAATTGGAAAAAATATTTGAAGTAGGTCACTTATTAATCATTTGTAAAGTCAACAAAGTTTAATGAAGAGTCATAATCAAATAACTGGGACAACATTATTATATGGCACATGAAGAATTAGAAGATAAAATAAAACTGATTCTAGTTGAACAAAGTTAAATGCTAGAAAATTGACCTTGTGATCATGAGTTTAAATAGCACCCCCCTACCCACCTCTAGGCAAAATATCTCACATGCCTCAATCTATGTGACTGAAAATAGGTGTAAAATTATCTTAAGAAATACAGCTACTGAACTTATGCTTGCAAAGAAAAAAAGAAGCAAGCATTATTAAATTTGCAAATGTCATACACACCTATTATAATTACAATGGTTTCTCTCAAAATAAAGCTAGTATGATTTAATATACATCAAGGTTTCAACAACCACCAGTGGCATTTTGAATTCTTTGCTAATGCATAGAGTATTGAAAGTGAAAGAGTTGTAGGTAAAATAATTAGTCATTTAAAAAATGAGATACTAAAAACAGTGGTAAATAATATTTGTTAAATGGCAGCTGTCTATTGTGTATAGATAAAGAAATAATTTCATTATGAATGTTCAATGTTTCACAATCAATATTTTTAGGGACCAATAAATGACACCTGTGTAATTTTCAAGGTTTATTACAATCACATCAGCTGAGGCCCCTAGTAACTGCATCAGTAGGCTAAATGAAATGAACATGTGTGCTGATCTAATGTAAATATACCATTTCAATTAAATGCAAGTTTATTTTATTTATGCATATATAATGATTTAATTAGAATATTTATTTTAATATATTTTTCTTTTCTATTGCTTCTAGAGTGTTGAAAGCTAGCTTACATTTTTTTGAAAACTAAGATTATTCTAAGATCATATGAGGAGGTTTCATTAAATGGAATTTGTGTGCATAGGCACAGTCAATCACAAAAAAGGAAAGAAGCTGCAAATATAGTTTGTACAAATATCAAGTCACATTTTCTAACTCTTGAGAATTTAACACACCTGACAAATCATGAAACCATTGCACAAAATTAAATATATATTCTTTTATTCTTTACCTCATTTCAGTCATTGGACTTGTAGTCTTGCTAGGAAACCACCTTCAACAGTTTAGTCAATCATCATCAAACACATCCAGTATTTCCTTTTTTACTTGTTGAATCTGGAAGATAGGGTATTGCTCATGATCTTTGCAGGCCCTCTGATACAAGTGAACTTGATACTATGTTCTATCTAAACTGTTGCAGGTCAACACCTACCAAGAAAATATGAGCAAGAAGATTCCAGAAGGCCAATGGTTGAGACAGACTGAGCATAATAGAGCAAGGCCACACAGGTTGGAGAATCTAGAACTGGTTCTCAAGTGGGGTCCATATAAGATTTTGTTGTTAAAATTTATGTGCAATAAAGTCTTCTACAATATATAAAATATTTTGTCCAACTTTTTATACAGTAAGTGCAGGAGTGGCTGTGTGGTAAGTAGCTTGCTTACCAACCACATGGTTCCGGGTTCAGTCCCACTGCGTGGCACCTTGAGCAAGTGTCTTCTACTATAGCCTCAGGCCGACCAAAGCCTTGTGAGTGGATTTGGTAGACGGAAACTGAAAGAAGCCCGTCGTATATATATATATGTATGTGTGTTTGTCCCACCAACATTGCTTGACAACCAATGCTAGTGTGTTTACGTCCCCGTAACTTAGCGGTTCGGCAAAAAGAGACCGATAGAAAAAGTACTAGGCTTACAAAGAATAAGTCCTGGGGTCGATTTGCTCGAATAAAGGCGGTGCTCCAACACGGCTGCAGTCAAATGACTGAAACAAGTAAAAGAGTAATTCCTGATAATATTTCATTTTAAAAATATAATAGGATTTTTTAAATATCAAATGGCTATAAGGGTCCAACCGAGTAAAAGAGGAACCAAAGGGACCCATAGGTTAAAAAGGGTTGAGAACTACTGCTCTAGAGAGACAAAATATGGAAAGAGATGAAGGATGGGAGGTGTACCTAACTGGATACATGACCAGCCAGCTCTGAGGCTAGAGAAGCAGTGATAGAAAAGACAGAGGAGACAGCATACTTGTGAGCCAGGGGATGGAGCATGTCTGTTAGTGATTAAATTAACTGAACGGTTGCAGTCCAGGATGATGTAATAACAGCACTGTCCCAGATGAGAGAAGTACTCCATCATGACTTTACTTACAGTATCAGAGGCTGTTCATACAACTGAAATATTTTCCAGTCTTGAAAAGAAGAAACAATTTTGGGGAAACAGTCCTATGTTGTGCTTTCACCAGAAGAGAACCTCAGTTATTGTGAAGCCCAGCATTTGGAGCAGCTGTGAAAGTTTTAGATGAGCACCACTCATGGTGCAGTGGATTTTCTTGAGTAGTGCAAGAGTCTCTTTTACTGCTAAAAGAAACAAAATTGGAATGGATCCACTGAAGAATGCTCTCAAGGTCTCTCAATGCAGGTTTAATGCAGATTTGCAGGTATGGAGTATGTAGGCTGTATAGAGATGATGTATGGTTAGAGAAAGCTAAGGAGAAAATGGAGTGTTGTGTCAACTGTGTTTGAGTGAACCTTATTAGATGTGGCACCATCTAATTGAAGGAAGGAAGAGAAACAACACATCAAACCCTGGGAAACACAAGAGAGAATGAGAATGAAGTAGAAAGAACTGTCAATAAATGCCATGATGGTGCAATTAAATAAGAAATTTTCATTCATCAGACATACAGATTTTTACTGTTTTGTTTCTCCATTGCAATTTTCCTGCAAAAATCTGCAGTGTTGTAATTTTCCTTTTTCCTAGGTTAAAAGAATATCTTTCAATTTTTTTTCACTTGTTTGTCATTGGGCTGCGGCCATGCTGGAGCATTGCTTCGAAGGGTTTACTCGAATATATCAGCACCAATACTTATTTTCTCAAGTCTGCTTTTATTCTGCTTCTGGAAGTTATGAGATAAGATTTGCATGCCAGATATAGTCAAAGGCTTTGCTGCCGTCTAGAACAACACTTCTGTCACTGAACTTCTTGAGAGCAAGAGCCCATTGACAAGTGGATCTGGCTCTGCAGAAGCCATACTCATGGTAGATGAGGAGAAAGAGATTCAACTTTTTGAAGAACATCATTGCTAATGACTGTGTCAGTTACCTTACAACTGGATCAGAAGGGTTGCCTTTCTTTGGAATGGAATACAATTTCGATTTATAGTCTTTGGTTATGAACACAAAACTTGTTTCCAAGGCAATGTTAAGATGGATTCAAATCACCTAAAAATATTCACTTATAATTAAGAGAAACTTTAATCAGCAGGCAGAATGTTGTTATTAATTTTGTGAAATGTGTTTATGATTTGCCAGCAGTACTAAATTCTCAAGAGTTTAAAAAGTGATTTGATTTTTGTACAAATTATATTTATGGCTTCTATGTCACTGTTTCTGTACACAATTTCATTAAATCTTATTTATTGAAGCCTTTTCATTTGATCTTAGAATAAGCTCCCAAGTTTTCAAATGCTGTAATCTAACTCTCAACAAAGTCTACAAGCAATGGAAAAGTATACTAAAATCAAAACTTAAGTTAAATTTTCTTTAAAAAAGAAATTCAATAAAATAATTCTAAATTATATATGCATACATATTAAAGAAGGCATGTATTTAAATAAATAATCAGATCAGCACACAGGCTCATTTCACAAAGCCTACTGATACCAATATGTAGAGTGCAGATACTAAACAAATGTTCTATGCTTAATTTGGCCATACTGGAGAGCCCAGCTACAGTGATTGTAATGAACCTTGAAAATTATAAGTACCAGTCAAACACTGAGGACAATGTAATCAACTAGTTCCTTCCTTGCAAATTTTTAAGCCTTGTGCCTATAGTAGAAAGGATTATCACTTTTTATTTTTATCTGAAGACTAATTTACATGCAACTATTCACTTCCAGTATTTATGTATCAACAAGAATTTCAGAAGACACTGGTTAGGCAGGGATTCTTGTTATTTTTTTTTTTTTAAATGATGCTAGATATCATTAAAATAGTAAAACAAAAATTAAAGAACTGATATGTTTTTAAATCACAGTCAACACTTTTTTTTTTAACGTTTGTACATTATTTTAACATGATCGTTTTAATATAAATGACGTTTTCATAATTTCTAATCCAATTCCACGTGTCTTTCAAAAAAATTAAAGGATTTTAGTCTTCTGATAACACGTTTGCTTTACAAACACACCAATTCCTTTTCAATTTTGGGCGGGTCACCATTATTTTAATAGTAATCATACAATTTATCAAGCTATAAACATCTGCGTGACAGCGCTGGCTATGTTACGTTTATTTAATCCTTAAATATTAGGATATTTGGAACACTCTAGCATAATTTTAAGAGACTAATTAAGATGCTGAACAATGAAACCGCGCAACTAGCAAATATTTAGAAGTGACACCGAATCTAACACAACAGGAACTCTTTTTCTGCATATGGCATGTTACAAGTTATCAGAAAACATTCATAGATATTGTAAAGAAAATTGATTCCTTATAAAAGTATAGAGCTAACGAAATACAAGAGAAATTATACAAAATTGCGACGTCCAATTTTTCGTTAAAATGCATATGCAAGGAGAGAAAGATCTGATGAAAAATCAAAATATTTTGGACTCGTACCAAAATATTTTTAGTAGAGAAATACAAATTAGTGCAAAAAATGAAACAATGTCTCTTATCCTCTATCTCTTATTTCCACGATTCTAGTGTGTGGGGCAGACGCTAAATTCTATGACCAGCGCCTGCACTCGATGCTCTGAGAGAGGATTCACGTCACATTTCCTGCTTTTGTCCGCTTGTGTGCCTAAGATCTCCGGCTATCAATTTCAACTTACAAGGCATTGTTAATATTTTCCTTGAATATTTTGAAATTATATATAATCCTGCTCCATAAATCTATGGTGCTACGTCTAAGTTATGTTAAAATGTCTGGAGTATTTACGGGTTATATA
>NC_068983.1:90086701-90092952 GCF_001194135.2 Octopus bimaculoides
ACACACACACACAAACACACAAATGATGAATAAAGAAAAACTAGAAAACAAATACGAAAGGTATAAGTTTTCACAAGTCTAAATAATTGTGCGTTTGTATGCGTATAAACGTATTTAGTCGTACATAATGCGAGAAATTAATCCTCGAGTGTAAACAATTATTTTTATTTAGTTGCAAAAAGCGAGTTTCATTACATTCAAGATTGCATTGAACTCTAGTACATACCGTGATTAAATTTTTTGCCTGTATTTCAGAAAATGACGATGAAAATTATTTTTAAAAAAACATGCCAATTATGGAGAATGAAAGTGCGATAATTTCGTTAAATCAACAAAATTTTAAGCTGCGATATATTTAAAACGCACGTTGTCGAGCAATCTTTTAACAGAATATCAGAAAGTTTGAAAATGAATTGCGTATTTATAGAACTTTAATCAGAGAATTTGATAGTGTCCAAAAATTACTACAGTAATTGTGTTATGACTAATATTCAGATAAGTGATCTCGCAAAAACACTCGATAACAATCCGGAACAAATAGAGACTTTTTTATGCAGGCGAATGATCGAACAATATACTTTTCGTATTCAGTAATCGTTAAGTTTATGCAAGTAAATGGAAAATATCAACTTTACTTAAACTTATTTAATCTAAATTTCAACTAATTCGAAACTTTAAGAATGTATTCACTACAAACGTTCGTTCTCTATGAGTAAATTAAACTATCTTACGCAACAATTTACTATTAAATAAAAGAATGTAATTCACGAGAAATGAGAAGTGGTAAATTCACAATGTGTATACATGTGGATAATGCATGTTGATATGTGTAAATTAACAAGTGTGCATACGTGTGGATAATACATGTTGATATGTGCGTAAATGAAGTCGCATAAGAGATATTTAGCCCGAAGTCAGCTGATTAAGAAAACGTACGATCAAAGTAATTTCATGTATAACCAACCCATTCCCCCCACCCTTTAAATAGTGTATACAAGACGATATCGAACATGTTCATTCTTAGGGCGGTGGACCGAGATCTGGTTGCTAATTCTAGCAAATCAAGCGACAAAATAGAGTTGTATGTGATCGTATAACTTAGTCCGTTTAGTTAAATCCAGATATGAGAAAACTGGACAGCTACGAATTTTAAATGTTATTTTATTTTTCTTACAATAGCTTTTAAATACGATTAACACAAAACTTCCCAAGGAACTCCGTAAAGAAAATGCCACATGCACCCCACCACATGTATGTGTGTGTGTATTTGCTGTTATTGGCTCGAAAATATTGATTATTGCCCTGATACTTTTTTTTAGTTAAATCAGCAAAACACGGTTGTACTTGTTCTCTTACCTCGTATGTAACAGGCGGAACATTCCGAATAATAATTTTCCTTTCCTTATTATATTCTCGTTTGGCTCGTGCAATCAACTCTTCCGTAGTTAATTCGGGTTCACCGGATGCCGAGGCATCTTGTGTAGATGGATCAGAGTTTTTGATATCTCCACCACTATCACCACCATCTTCTTCGTCATTATGTTGTTGAGTGCTGAAACTGGTTTCGTCTTCGTCAGTCTTACGTTGCTTTTTCAATTGGCTCTCTTGTTGCATCTTACCAGAACGAGTTCTTCGCTTTGTACCAGATTCGCTAAATTCATTATCCTCGAGACATTTGCGACCTTGAAGTTTCTGAAGGCCACCACTGTCGTTAGATTCCGATTGACACTGTCTATTCGCCATATTGCTATCTGGTTCATTACAGTATTGTGTGCGCATGCCCAAACGGAAGAAATAGCGTCAGGACTTCTATATTGTTTGCATGTCGGAAGCTCGGAGTTGGATTTTAAATAATTTTTCGTACTTAAAAAATTCAAATATTTCTGATATTAGAATATTTGTCAAATTTTGAATAAGTTTTTTTTTTATTTTAAATATTTCTTTATATGTTATTCTGTTTCAAACCGAATTAATCATAACTTACAAGCAACTAGTTTTCGTAAGTTTTTTTTAATTTTAATGTATGTACAATAAAACGTAATTACAGCATTTTCCAGAAATATTAAATATTTTCTATAGGTCTATAAAACATTCAATTTTATTCCATTTCTATCATAACACGAATAATGAGCATTATTTTAAAAGTAGAATATGTTATATGAGTTGACGGTCGAGTACAATTAACCTCAGACCATAAAAAGTTTGTAGTATAAACATAGGGAAAAGAATCTAGTTCAAATTTCTTAACATGTGGATGGAGAGGGTTTGATAATGCAATAAAAAAAACAGCTAAATGGTAACTTATATAAAAGTACTTCAAGACAGAAATTATATTCGTTTGCGTATCCTACTCCTTTATACTATTATGTCGTAATGTAATTTGCTGCTAAAACAACTCAGGAATTGATACAATCAAAATCTAGATTTTAATGTTGATATTTAGTAGTGATGACAGGAAAATTTGCTTACTATAAATTGTGGAATTGATGTGTCGATTACATAATCTAATAATACTGTTATATTAGATTTATATGACTGAGAATTTGAAATTCTCCTTATAAAAAGTGCGTTTCCTAGGCCTAGATATTAATTCATGGGAATGATATATACATTAAATAAATGTAAATGAATATATAACAAATTAGCTCATTCGTTTTATGGCTTTTTTCAAAACAACACTGCAATCTTTTTATATATTTGAGAAACCAGTACTTTTAACATTTCTAAGATTGGCATGAGATTTTCTCGCTAGAAGCAGGTAACAAAAGATGATAACAATAAATGGTTACATTTTGCATTTTGTTTTCCTTTGCCAATTGTTGTAGTTGTATAAACTCAGGGCGACCTGATCGAGCAATACCTATAACAAATGCTGTAGGATATTAATTAGATGTACCCTATGGTTCCATAGCTCCAATTAAACGATATTTTCATTTCGTTAAAAACAAAACTGCCATTTGTGACATGTTTGATTGAATGTAGTACTGTGTCAGTCTGAACCTGCATGTCTCGGATTCTGCGGTAGCTCAGAGAAGATTATTATTTGTACTTTATAAAATGTTAGCAGCAGTTGTGAGTTGAAATTTTCCGGCCAAACCTACATTTTGTGACATAAAAACATAACAGTACCTTCTACTCTATCAAATTATCCATCAGTAATTCTATTCCTTAGCAATATGTAAGGCAATTTCAAATTATTGTAATATTTTCTTTCAGTCAAACTCATATCACTTCGTTTGAGCATTTTTACCAGCTTTGGAAATATGTTTGTGTTTGTCTACGAGTGTATTTTTTAATGTATGTTTACATTTTTTATGAATATTTATTCGTGTATATGCGCCACCATATATATATATATATATATATATATATATATATACATACATACATACATATAAACATACATGCATACACATACGTACGTACGTGCAAAATATGGTGAAGAAAATAGCACTCGAATACCAAAAGTAGATCATCTTTTAGCGTCCGTATTCCATACAGGGATGGGTTGGACGAAATCTGACAGAGCAGAGAACTATGTGAAACTCTAAAGTCTGTTTTTGCCATGGTTTCTACTGCATGATGACCTTAACACCAGCTATTGCACAGAGTGTACGGGGTTCCTTTTTTTTTTTTTTTTCATCTCACCAGAATTAGGTCACCTAGTAGCTTGGGCGACAAGACTCCTTGACTGATGTGGATAGCATAGAGAGAAGTGGTTTATGCCAAGTGTTAAGAGACAAGAGTGTAAAAACAAACATTTGATTTTCCGAGTTGAGATTCAAAACCGTATCTAAGGATTCTCGTTCGCCTGATCCACCACTGGCCGAACAGGTGCGAAAGAAATTTCTTTGTTCAGTCAAAAAGTGATGGATGAATTTCCATTCGCCCTCCAAACTGAGCTGGACAGCTGGCGACCTACATAGGTAGAAATTACTCCTATGGTATGTCTGTTCTTCTAGCTAGGATGACCATTATAAATACAGTCAGACACCCTACAGATAGGCAGACGGCTAGCAACAGGCAAGCAGTCATGAGAGCTAGATAGTAGACCAATGACACAGCACTGTAGCAGAACACAAACAGACAGGGCAGAAAGACAACACGACCTGACCAAATGACCAATACACACACAGAGACAAAACATGCCCTGTACTACCTCATCACATCGACACTATTTCTCCTGTTGTTTTTTTAACTTCGCCAACTCGAAGCAGTTGGTAACTTTATGTAGCAGCTTTTATTGATATTGGGACTCAAACTTTGTGTATCCAACACGTAACTGCAAGTGTGGATCAAATAAATTATTTATAAACTACATTTCAATGCTTTCCTCATTCATTTATTTTGATGTTGTCAACACGCCTATCTTCATCTGCTTTATCAACAACACTCTTTGCTACACATCCCACTACATTTAGTATTCCCAACGAAGAATGACAGCTTTCACATCATGCATCACTAAATCAGAACTGGAAAATTGCTGCAATTAGTCATCACACTATGGTTCTACCAGAACACAACCCAGTGGCGAACTCATCCACAGTAAATGGCATTCCAGGTTGTGATTACACTGATGATTCCACCATTCTAGACACATGACTCCACATTGTGGTTTCATCATATTGAGGCCCAGTTTTCTTCAAACTGAATAGATAGCGATGCATCTCGCCTTATGCACATAATCAGTTCCCTATCGCCAAAGATTATGAACACGGTCCGAGATCTCATTATGGCACCACCTGGTTCTGTGTCGTACGACATTCAAAACAATCCTTATCACCCTCACTTCAAAGTCCCAGCAAAAGCATCTCCACCAGCTCCTTACATCGGAGGAATTGGGAGAAAGAATGCCCTCCCAGCTTTTATGGAGAATGAAGCAGCTTCTGGGTGATGAGATCCTCTCTGTAAAGATCTTTAAGCAACTTTTTCTCCAGCGTCTACCCTCCAACACGCAGGTAGTCCTCGCTTCTACACAAGAATCCACTTCCATTGAGGAACTGGCAGAGCTTGCAGACAAAATTGCCGAGGAACCACATAGATATTCAACATTATCAACTTTGACACCAGCCATTCCTCTTACAAATCCTTTCCTTTCCTTTCCTCAACCAGTGCTTCCGAAATTTCGAACTTGCTTTCATTGATGACACAGCAGGCATCACAGATACAGGCCCTGACAACACAGATAAAAGCCCTATCGTTTGGTATTCCCCATCAAAGTAGCAGCTAAGCGCATCAATTTCGTAGGCAGTCACGAAGCTCGAATGCCTCCTGGAACTCACAGGAAACTTGTTGGTATCACCGTAAATTTGGAACATGGGCGCAGAAATGAAGGATTTTATGCTCCTTCTCAGCATCTCATTCGGGAAATGACACAGCCAGGAATTGAACACGATGGAAGTTCCTGGCTCTCACCCACAAAGTTGCCTGTATTTCGTCTGTGATTGTTTAACAGGGATGCATTTCCTTGTTGATACCAGCATGGAAGTCAGCATAATCCCTGTTTCCTGCACTTCAGGCAACAGAAAAGAGACACCTGTCTGTCTTCAGGCAGTCAACTACTCACTGATTCCAACCTACAGTGAACAGCCCCTAACACTGAACTTATGACTACGCCACAATTTCCAATTGATATTCGTCATTGCCAAACTACCAACCCCTATTTTAGGAGCTAATTTTCATCATTTCGGTCTCTTTATAGATATCAAGTACAGAAGACTTGTTGACAGTACCACTCAGCTCACTGTGCATGGTATAACCGTTCGTATGGCCACAGTCAACCCAACCATTTTAGAAAACAACGACAACCCATCACAGTGCTATCATTAAACAATACCTGGACATCACTTGATCAGTATTCCATAGTCAGCCTATTAAGCATGAAGTTACCTACCACATCAAGACCCACAGTCCACCTGTTGCTGCACAACTCCGAAGGCTACCACCAGATCGTCTCAAGGCCACCAAGCGAGAATTCCAGCACATGCTCGACCTCGGAATCATCTGCCCACCCAGCAGCAACTGGTCCTCACCAATACACTACGTTCCCAAGAAGTCATCAACAGATTGGCGAGTTTGTGGTGATTATCAATCACTAAATAAGTGCACCGTACCCAATTCCTATCCTGTACCTCATCTTACAGGACTTTTCTAGCTCATTGCATGGAGCTCGCGTCTTTTCAAAGATCGATCTTGTGCAAGCTTACAATCAAATCTCTATCTTTACATATATATATATATATATATATATA
>NC_068983.1:90093542-90094782 GCF_001194135.2 Octopus bimaculoides
CTACACAATATTTTACACCCATTCCAGTTTTTTTTGTTTTTTTTTATTTTCATTTCCAGGTCAAAGATGTAAACTTTAACTGAAATTTCTTTGTCCTCTCAAAAAGTGATGGATGGATTTCCATTCGACCTCCGACCTGAGCTTTGTGACTGAGGGTTCAACTGGACGGCTGGCGACCTACATAGGTAGAAATTACTCCTATGGTATGTCTGTTCTTCTAGCTAGGATGACCATTATAAATACAGTCAAACACTACAGATAGGCAGACGACTAGCAACAAGCAAGCAGTCAAGAGAGCTAGATGGCAGACCAATGATACAGCACTGTAGCAGAACACAAACAGACAGGGCAGAAAGACAACACGACCTGACCAAATGACCAATACATACACAGAGACAAAACATGCCCTGTACTACCTCATCACATCGACACAATATTTCTCCTGTTGTTTTTTTTACTTCGCCAACTCGAAGCAGTTGGTAACTTTATGTAGCAGCTTTCATTGATATTGGGACTCAAACTTTATGTATCCAACATGTAAATACAAGTGTGGATCAAATAAGTTATTTAAACTACATTCCGATGCTTTCCTCATTGTTTTACTTTGATGTTGTCAACATGCCTGTCTTCATCTGCTACATCAACACCTTTTGCAACACATCCTGCTACAAGAGTATAATGGTGGGATAAGAACAGATATCTTGCTGTCAAGAAAATACTTGGCTACTCCAGCTGGAAAAGGAGAGACAAAGATGGTGTGTTGAGAGATGTCAGTAGAGCAGGATCATATTTTATTGAATAGATCTCAATTGATGGTTTCTAAACCATGCATGCATGCATATATGGAAGCATGCATGCATACATACATACATGCATACATACATACATACATACACACTATTAAACCTTTCTTTCGAGATATATGGGCTGAGAAGTGCTCAGAGTGAGTCTGAGATGAACGATAAATTGAAGAAGTACTCAGAAACAAAGTTTAGGTGAATCAGCAAATTCCCAAACGGAAAACACATAGACGTAAAATTTTTTTAATATTTTAAAAAATACATATACAGGCGCGGGTGTGGCTGCGTGATAAGTAGCTTGCTTACCAACCACATGGTTCTGGGTTTAGTCCCACTGCGTGGCATCTTGGGCAAGTGTCTTCTACTATAGCCTCGGGCCGACCAAAGCCTCGTGAGTGGATTTGGTCGACGGAAACTGAAAGAAGCCCGTCGTATATATA
>NC_068983.1:90095654-90096604 GCF_001194135.2 Octopus bimaculoides
GCAGGCTGAAATCTCTTGTCTGTTTATTATCGTGGTGAAGCTAAGTCACCTAACAGAATCGAAGAGAGAGAGAGATGTGCCGCGGTGGTTTGGTTTGGTGTACATAGAAAGTCGTGTTGACGCTGGATAGTAGTCGTAGAATCGTGTTGCTGATGTGGTGACGGCGGTGGTCATCGTTGGCTGGACGAAGGTGTTGAAGTGGTCGCTGGCTGATTGTTGCTGCTGCTGTCGTGTGGTACACGGAACAGATCTCAAAGAGAAACTGGACCGAGACAACTTTGTTGGGTATGAGTTGCTCTATTTAAAGCGTTAAGAAGGCTCCAAGACGGTAGTAAGAAAACACTATCACGTGACCTTATTAAGGGCTGTGATTGGTCAGTTTGCGTTCTGGCGGGAAAGGTTCGAAGAATTTGCCGCTTCAAATAATAATCAGTCACGTGATGACAAGGCTGGTGTTTTCCACTACGCTCGCTTGTTTATATTTAAATGAGAAGATTGTATGTAATGGCGATAGCAGTTTTGTATCTAATGGCGATAGGTAGTTTTGTATCTAATGGCGATAGGTAGTTTCACTACATATATGTATGTGTGTATGCGTTTGCGTGTCTGTGTTTGTCCCTCCAACATCGCTTGACAACCGATACTGGTGTGTTTACGTCCCCGTAACTTAGCGGTTTGGCAAACGAGATCGATAGAATAAGTACTAGGCTTCCAAAGAATAAGTTCTGGGGTCGATTTGCTCGACTAAAGGCGGTGCTCCAGCATGGCCACAGTCAAATGATTGAAACAAGTAAAAGAGTAAAGAGCATTAATACATATTAATACAGATCAATACAAATCTATATATTAACCTGTATTAATGTATATATATTTTTTTTTATATTTTAAAAATTGTATGTCTATGTGTGTTCTATTTGGGAATTTGCCGATTGACCAAAAACTTTGTTTCT
>NC_068983.1:90101843-90102352 GCF_001194135.2 Octopus bimaculoides
TATCGTAGATGGCGTAATAAGTCATACCCGGACAAGGTCAGGTTATACTGCTAGCATATATATATATATATATATATATATATATATATATATATATATACATGATGGAATCTCCTGTTGAAGACAATATATGAGCATTCAGCTGTTTTTGCCACACAACCTGCACAAATTATTTGTTTATAGTGATCAAATGCTCATACCACAGATTTGCTTGCTCTTTCTATCTAATCAACATGAACAGGTCCACTGTGTACCATGCATCAGGTGTCAAAGTGATCACAGAGTAACATGAGATAAAGTGTTTTGCTCAGGAATACAATGCATCATGAAGTCTAAAAATTGAAATCAGGATCGGTAGATTGAGTGCAACACCCTAACCACTAGCCCATGCACCCTCACATACACACACACACAAATATGTTGATGCAAATAGGAAAAATAGATTTCAAAATATGAGTAAATGTATATTTTTATTACTTCTGATAAATGTTAATATATATATATATATA
>NC_068983.1:90102510-90104773 GCF_001194135.2 Octopus bimaculoides
CGATCTTATTACAACAGTATCAGTGCCAAGCAGTGTTTAGGCATAAGCAAACTAGATTAGTTAAAATATGTTTGTGACATATTTCAACTTCTAAAGGCAAATTTACTGCAGTTATCATGGAGAAAAAATATTTTCTTACAGTAAAAAGGTGTAAAAACACCATATCTGTCCAGTGCTGCCCCCTGTTGGATTTCCAAATGGTGCAACTCAGTCAATGTTGTTGACTGTGTTTTATTTAAAGCTATAGCTTTAATTAAGTCTGTCCAGAGTTTTCTCTCTTTAGTATTTCCCATTGATAATGACTAAAGAGCTAGAAATGTGTTTGGGAATCCGACAGGGGAGGGTACAAGACAGATATAGTGTTTTTACACCTTTTTACCGGAAGAGAGATTTCTTTTTTCCTGAGTAACTGCAGTGAATTTGCCATTAGAAGTTGAAATATGTCTCCAACATATTTTAACTAACCTAAAGTTCACTTATGCCTAAACACTGTGTGGTGCAGACACTGCTGTAATTTTTTCTGACCTGATAGTTTAATGGCTCAGATCAGTTGATGTTGTTGACTGTATTTTACTTAAAGCTACAGCTATAATTGAGTCTGTCCAGATTTAACTCTCCTCAGTATCTCTCATTGATAATGGCTAAAGAGCTAGAAATGCATGTGGGAATCTGACAGAGGGCAGCAGCACTGAACATATATGATGTGTTTACATCTTTTTACTATAAGAAAGAATTTTTTTACTGTTTTGTTTCCCCATTGCAATTTTCTTTCAAAAATCTGTAGTGTTGTAATTTTTCTTTTTCCTAGGTTAAAAAAGCATCTTTTTATCTTTTATGTTTGTTAGTAATTGGGCTGCAGCCAATCTGGAGCATTACTTTGAAGGGTTTAGTTGAACATATCAGCCCCACTACTTCTAAAACACCAGTTGCTGATGTCACCTCAGACTAAACAAATGAGATTTTTCTTTGGTCAAAACCAGATCTCGGGAAAAAGAATAAACATCGAGCCAACTGAACCAGTGGCTTCTTAAGGGAACCAACCAACCGGAACACTAAAACAGGTTACCAACCAACCACAACAGTTACAATCAACCAGAACGCTGAACTTTGCCAAAACAAAAATATTTTGACCCAAACAAAAGTATTTGACCAAGACAAATGATGTCACTAAACTTACAACCAATCAGAATTTGGTCCTTTACCATTGTCAAAAAGGAATGAAAATGTTTGACAAACAAATGATATCACCAGTGAACCAACCAACCAGAATACTGGATTTTGCCAAAAAAGAAAAATTTTGACCAAAACATCTATGGGTCAAAAGATGACATCATCAAAATTTACAACCAATCAAAACTTGATTCTTTACCATAAAAACATGTATATACGAAATGATTTTTATTTATAACATTTCAAACTTTAACAAGTAAACAAGATAAAGAAACTTGTGTATTTCAACAGAAATTGAGAAAAGAACTTCGTGCATTATTGTAAAAAAAACATTTTTCTCTCTCTCTATCTTTTTCTCTTTCTCCCTTATCTTCATCGAACATTTAAATTTATATTACTATCTATCTCTGTGAAACTCATTGAAATTTCTGTGAACATTTGATCGTTTAAACATGTTTTTCTTAATTATACTTTGTAACTTTAAACTCTCCTAAACCCTTTATTTATTATTACCATTGATAAGCAAAAAATTGTCGAAACCAGTTTGATATTTCAATAAATGTATTATAAAATGTTTAAATGACTACATGTTTTGAGATTCAGGTGCATTTTCAAACCTCAAAACAAATTCTCTCACACACACTCTCTCTCATATATAATAAAAGTTTAAATATTAGTGCAATGTTGGAGCAACATCTCTCTTTGCTAACACATTATGTGTGCCCCCACTGTTTCAATCTAAATGTACATCACTTTCTTCCCTAGCTAACTGTACTCCTGTTCTGTGAGTAGAGGTTTCTTCCCTCACCCCCTCGTACCCATATACTTGTGTGCATGTGCCTATCACAGTACTGTATAAGTGTATGTATGCACTTATGTGGATCTCATACATATGTATATATCAGTGTGGATGTACGTACTTGTGAGTATCTATGTATATATTTAATTCTAAGTGTATGCTTATGTGGACTGCATGTTCATATGTGTATATGTATATATATGTAAACATATATAATGTATGTATATATAAACATATAAGATTAATACTGTGTATACATACATATACATACATATATATATATATATATATATA
>NC_068983.1:90104841-90114067 GCF_001194135.2 Octopus bimaculoides
ATATACACATAGACATATAAGACTACTTTCATGCCCTTTTTACCCCACTCTTTACTGGACCTTAATTTGGATGCTGTATGGGAGTGAGGAAATTGTACATCATTGCTCTATGCTACCTGCCAAGTGTTTGCACAGATCTTCTTTGCAGATACAGACAAAAGCCCCACAACAACTACCTTCCCATTATCCCTTCCAAGTACAGAATTTTAGGGCCACAACCGTCAACATTGGCACAGTGAAGGGGAGATCTGGTGAGATTATCAAAATAATGGAGTATTGCCATGTCGATGTGTGTGGTGGGCAAGTGAGATAGAATGGGACCTCTGCTAAATTCCACATGGGTAAGAAACAAAGGTTATTACCTAGATAGCATACTCTTAGCAGAAAAGTAGGTAGATAAGGTAACTGAGGTAGTCAGAGTATGCGATAGGGTAATTAAGTTGAGACTTATCATAGATAGATTAACAGTTACATTTATCTCTGCCTATGCCCCACAGGCTGGGCTGGCTGATGACCAGAAGGACCAATTCTATGACATCTTTCTGAAGATTACCTCAATGACAAATGAGAGAAACTTAGTTATTGTGGCTGGTGACTTTAATGGACATGTTGGTCAGCATTCCCATGGATTCTATGGTTATGGCTTTGGCCCCAGGAATGAGGAGGTAACAAGGCTGCTTGAGTTCTGTGATGCAAATGATCTCATGATCTGCAACACTAACTTCAGAAAACCAGCCAGCCACCTAATCACTAATCAGTCTGGTGGGAACATAAGCCAGGTTGACAACCTCCTCACCAAGCAACAAGATAAGCTGATGTTTACAAATGCAAAGTCTTTCCCAGGTGAAGAGTGTACAGCCCAACATAGGCTACTAGTTAGTGACTGCAGAATTAGAGCTAGAAATACTTGGAGAAATAAGCCATGCTGGAAAAGAAGATTATGGAAGCTCAAAGATCCAGCAAACCAACAAAAATTTAGAGATATTCTACTGGAAGCTTATGATGATGGAGAGGAGGAGGAGGGACAAATAGCTTAGAGGACAACTGGAAGTTCCCGTGGGGCAATTTACTGGGAGCCACTGACCAAATCTTTGGTTGGTGCAAAGTCCCAGCTAGGCTGAGAGTGATGTGGTGGTGGAATAAGGAGGTGCACAGCACTGTAAAAGCAAAGAGACAGGCCTAGAAAGACTGGAAAAATATTGGAAGCAGAGCATTATATCAGGGAGGCTAGGTGACAGGTTTACATAGCAAAAGGAATACCAGAAGGTAAGAGGTTTGCTAATGTTCTACAGCGTGAGGTGTTCAGGATTGCAAAGCAGTGTATCAGAGAGAACAGAGATGTGGTGGGTGAGAAGTGTGGGCAAATAGATAATGGAATACTTGCACTTAGTGACTCAGAGAAGAAAGATGCATGAAGTTGCCATTATGAAAGGTTATTAAATGTGGAGAATGATTGGAGGAAGGAGAGTCTTTCAAATATCGAATCAATTAAGGGACCAGCCATCAGAGTTGATAGTAGTATAATAGATAAGGCAATTATGGATATGAAGCTCCAGGACAATTGGGTATCACTGCCAAGATGATTAAAATATCCGGCTGTATGGGATACAGCCAAGTAACTTGCATAGTTAATCAGGTTATTCAGGAAGGCATCATCCCCAATGACTGGTGTAGTAGTATTATAGTTAACTGCTACAAGTGTAAAGGTGATGCATTAGATACAAACAACTGCAGAGGTATCAAACTGCTAGACTGGATCATGAGAATCACAGAGGAAGTTATAGCTCAATTGATTAGGAATAGAATTAAACTAGATAAGATGCAATTTGGTTTTGTGCTTGGGATACCATCTTCCTAGTGAGACAATTGCAAGAAAAGCATTTAGTCAAAAGTAAACCATTGTACTTAGCTTTCATCGACTTGGAGAAAGCTTTAAACAGAACTCCCACTCTCTTATCTGGTGGTCTCTAAGGAAGCTAGAAGTAGAGGAGTGGCTTGTTACTGCTGTACAAGCACTGTACATGTACAGTGGTGCTGTCAGTGAGAGTTGGCCTTGAATACAGTGATGAATTTTGCATACAAGTTGGAGTTCACCAGGGATCAGATCTTAATCCACTCTTATTCATCATAGTTCTTCAGGCCATAACAGATGAATTTAAAGCTGGATGCCCATGGGAACTACTATGTGCTGATGACCTTGCTCTTATTGCAGAATCTGGAGCAAAATTGGAGAAGTTCCAGGTATGGAAGCAAAACCTGGAATCAAAGAGCCTTAAAGTTAACCTAGCAAAGACTAAAATTGTTGTTAGCAAGAAAGCAGATAAGACTTTCTTTCCATCAGGTAAATGGCCCTGCTTAATATGTAGGAAAGAGGTGGGAAGTAATTCCAATTGCTGCACCCACCGTAAGCTATGGATGCATAAGAGATGCAGTGGAATCACAGGTGGGTTAACAGATAAGGTTGCTTTTGTGTGTGGTAGATATGCAAGAACAATAAGCACTAAGAGCACATGGAACTTAGACTCTAAATGTCTAGGAGGCTCTCTTGAGGTTGTAGATAGTTTCTGCTGCTTAAGTGACCAAATTAGAAATGATGGTGGATTCTTTGAAAATATTTTTCTAGAATAAGAATAGGATAAAGGAAGTTCAGAGAGCTACTACCTCTGTTAGCAACAAAAGGACTCTCTCCCAGATATTGTATGATACTTGTGTACAAATGGCTATATTCAATGGTAGTGAGACATGGACTCTGAATGTGGAAGATATGCATAGATTGGAGAGGAATGAAGGTAGTATGCTCTGTTGGATTTGCAACATCAGTGTGCATAACCAACAAAGCATAACTGTGTTGAGAGAAAAGTTAGGCATAAGAGGAATTAAATGTGGCATGCAGGGGAAGAGAATGTGTTGGTTTGGATCAGTGATGTATGTGAATGAAGAAGTGCCTATGAATGAAAGTAGATGGTACCAGTGGAAGAGAGAGACCCAGGAAGACATGGGATGAAGTGGTAAGAACTGATCTCAGTATGTTAGGACTCACGGAGGAAGTGACAATGGACCGAAATATCTGATAATATGAAGTTCTAGAGAAGATCTGCCCATGTCAGTGAAACTGAGTGCTAGAAGCATTGTGTCCCACCCACATGTAACAACAATTTTTTCACACACTCTACCCCAAAAAAACTGAACTGCATCTCCTCTTCTAAACTGCATCTTTCTCTTCTTCACATTTCCTCTTCAAACACAGATTGTCTCCTGGTCTTCTTCCCTACCCTTACTGCCCTGCTCCCTGTATTGCTACTCCCCACCCCCATCTTAATACCCAGGTTTTCACCGGTTATTACAATCCCCACTCCCTCCTTACGTCTTCTTGGCAATACCTGACTGCATATATTTTGATCTTGAGGGCATGCCTTGGCAATTGTCAACATTTATATCTCTCTTCCTTACTCTACCATCACATCAATGCTCTGATCCTTGTTGCTTGTGAGTATACCCAGACACTTCACCACCACCTCCCTCCTGCTCTCTCCTGCACCTTTGCTGTTTCCCATTCTCTCTCTCTCTCTCTCTCTCTCTCTCTCTCTCCCTCTCTCTCTCTCTCTCTCTCTCTCTCTCTCTCTCTCTCTCTCTCTCTCTCTCTCTCTCTTGCTCTTCCTTCTGGCTTTGCAGCCATGTATCTCCTCTACAACAGCACACTTGTTTCTGCCCTCATTCTTGATCACTCTCTCTCTCCTTCTCTGGCTTTTTTTAAATATCCTGGTGTTGGATATTTAATTTAATGGTGCAGTGGGGAAAGGAAGTATTTACATGACACAGTACAATTACTATTACACAAGACTCGACACTCTAAATCAATGGATCACAGTGAACTGCTTACCAATCCAAACTTCCAATTGCTCACAGTTCTTTTTTTTATAACACTGAGTCAGTCCACTTTTAGTCACTTGGTGGGGTGGCTGGAATTCTTCCACAACATTTCTCCTTTTTAGAATTAGTCTCCCCTAAGTTCTCCCCTTTTGAGAATTAAACTCCACTCAGTGTTTTAATATCTGTTGTGCTAAGGGTTCAATTCCAGTATTTCCATTCTTTTCCATTTTCTGTGTAGTTTCTAATTGTTTGAATGTTAGTACTTCAAACATATCATACAATACTTCCATTTCTCATGACTGTTTTTTTCATGAATCTTTTTTAAGTTGGTTAATATGCCTTTTATGTTTGACATTTTTCCTTTTACCAGGAATAACATTCTTCCAATTAGTTTAATAATTACACTGTCCTCCCAGCTTTCTTTTACCATATCTATAGGTTTTTAAAAAAACTTTGTCTCCTAACTCAAAGAATTTTGAAGTATATTTGTTGTTTGCCTTTTTTCTATTTTCACTTGGTATCAACTTATCAAAGATGGATCTGATCTTTCCAACAAACATCAATTCTGCAGGTGAAATTTCAGAAGAGTTATTCAGATTAGGTGTTGCTCAGAAAATTCTTAGAAATTGTTGAAGTGCAAGATTGTCCATTACCTCATTGTTCACTTTTTTCAATGCCCTCTTGAAAGTGTCAACAAGACACTCTGCTTGTCCATTTGACCTAGGATGATACAGTGGAGTGGTGACATGTTTGATGATGAACATTTTACAAAATTTTCTGAATTCATCTGAAGTAAACTGAGTTCCATTATTAGACACAATGGTATCAGGAATACCATACCTGGCAAACAATTCGTGTAAAAAGCTTACTGTAACTGAAGATGTGGGTTTTTTACATTCATGCATTTCCAGCCACTTTGAATAACTGTCCACCACAACAAGCTAACATGCACCTTTAAGTGGACGTCCATAATCAACATGCAGTCTGGACGATGGAATATGTTTTTGGCCATTGTTGCCATTTAATGGTAGGTATTTTTGCAGCTAAGGCACACCCTCTGCATACTTTCACTGATTTTTCAATGTCATTGTCCATTGTTGGCCAATATACATAACTTCTCATTAACAATTTCATTCTTGAAATCCCTGCGTGATTAACATGAAATTCCTTTAAAAATCGCTTTTGTAGTATGGCTGACACTACAACTCTTTGTACGTACATCAACACATAGTCACACATTGAGAAATGGTTCGTATTTGTGTTTCACATATTTATATCTCTTTTAGCCTTCAGAATTTTTTTCATTTTTTTAAATGAATTTATCATTTTTTGGTTTTAATTATGTCTTGTAAAGTAATTAGTAGTTTGCATATGACATTACACAAAACATTTAAAATATTTCCACTCATAAAGCAGCAATCACGGTATCTTTAAATGGTTCAGCATTTTTTAAAATCAGTCTTGATAAACAAACGGCATGACCTAATTTCTTGGATGGTATATATTCCATCTTAAAATCATACTTTAATAATATCATACCCCAGTGTTGCAATCTGTTAGCAGTATGGGTAGGGGTTCCTTTCTTTGACCGATATATTGATAATAACAGATGACGATGAGTCTGTAGTCCAAATTTTCTACGATGTAAAAATCTGTGAAATTTTTTTATGGCAAAAATAATCACCAGAGCCTCTTTTTCGACTTGACTGTAATTTTCCTCTGCTGATATCAGAGAATGTGAGACATGAACCTCTGCCTTCATGTTACCATCTTTATATTTATGTAGCATTACTGCTCCTATACCATACTCAAAGGTATCTGAAGCTACAACAATCTCCATTGCAGGATTGAAGTGTGCTAACAACAAAGCAGATATTAATATTTTTTTAAATTTCATTAAGTGCCTTTCGACAACTTTCTGACCAATTCCATTTCACATCTTTTTTAACAGATTATTCAGTGGAACCCTCACTTTATACATATTTGGAATATAATTTTGGTAATAATTTACCAGTCCCAAAAAATTTTGTAAGGTTGCAATATTTGTCTGAGGGGGCATATTTATAATTGTGTCTGCCCTCAACGGATCTGGTCAACATCCATTTCTGTCAATGATTTGTCCTAAATATCTTATTTTTTGGCCAAAAAATTCACTTTTCTTCACTCAAAGTAAAGCCATAATCCCTTCTTTTTTTAAACACTTATTTTATGTGCTCTACGTGTTAGTCCCTGGATCTACTTTTAATGAGTATATTGTCTAGATATGGAATTGTGAATTCACAATCTGCTAACATTGCATCCATAATCTGTTGAAAAATCACTGTGTGTTAATTGTTAGGTATTTAGTGCATTCATCGTCTACTTTAATTTATAGGTACATGTCAGAGAGATCCAATTGAGAAAATATCATGCCACCATTTAAAATACCCTCCAGAGTAGGTAGCAGATAGTGAAACACCTTAAGACATTCATTTATGTCAGTGGAAAAATCAGCACACACTCTGATTTTATTATTCTATTTTTTTTAACGTATACAGTTGGTGATGCCCATTGAGAGTATTCCACTTTTTGGATAACTCCAATTTTTTCTAGTCTCTCTAACTCTATGTTTATCTAACACTGCAAATGATACAGTTCGTTTTTGGTTAAATGTCAGTATGGCATTTTCTATTATTTGAAACTTCACCTTCGTTTTGGTGCACAGGCCTAGTTTATCAGAGAGAACCTCAGGAGAAATCTTTAAAATCTTTTAAAAAATTTATCTGACTTATTTGTACTATTGGAAAAAGCATTCATTCACATTTTTACAGAAAAGATTGATGGGGAGATCCCATAAGTTATAAAATTCCATCAAATCAATTCCGAATAAATTTGTCATATCATTCAAAACAGAAACTTTGGCTTTTAAGGTTTTTTGAAGAAATGTAATGTCACTTATCAATTTGCCTTTAAAATATCATTTTTTTCCTGAAACACCACAGGCAATTTTCAAAGTTTCATTTAATCTAGGTTTCCCAGTTTTTTTCCATGTATCTGTGTTAATTATCAAGATATCACTGCCATATCCAATTGTAACTTTACATTTGTGTTATTTATTTTTACATACACAAATTTCCTTTGAGGCTCGTTTATATTTCTTGTCACCAATAACCTGTCTATGTGATTTTTTCAGTTAAACCATTTTTTAGGTTTTGCTTTACAGTCTGATTTTTTATGACCTATCTTACCACACTTTAAGCATTTTATATTTCTAAACAGACAGTTACTTTTAAAAACTAATGCACCCATAACATGGATTCAATTTTGACATTTTTTTTCTCTTTTTCTTATCCATTACTGGTCAACATGCCTGAATACAAGAGCAATCCTTTTCTTCAATTTTATTTGTATTATTTCATAGATTTATAATCCTCTGACATTCTTCTGCTATTGCCTGTAGAGTTAAATTTTGGTCCTGTTCTAATTTTGTTAATATCCAGGTATGTATATCTGCATCTTTGCTTGCAGTAAGCCCTTGAACAAAAATTAAACACTTGAACATGTCCAGGGTTAACTCATTCAATTTAAATTGCTCACACTTTCTGTTAACAATTTCGGCATAGGTGATGAAATCTTCATCTTTTTTGACCAAATTCAAATATTGCCAGCAAGTATTGAACAGGGAATTTCTTTCACTGAAATTTTTTTATAAAAAATTAATTTGCTTCATCTAAACAAATCTCACCTGGTTTCTTCAGCAGAATGAAGTTACTATATTCTTTTGTGTTCAGCAGGAGATAACTTTCTTAAAAGTAGGCCACCTTTTTCTCGTCAGTCCAACTTTTAAATTCTTCTTTGAAGATTTCTTTGTATCTTTGAAAATATGCAGAGAAGGTAACCCCTTCTTCTGAATTATAGCAGAAATCTTCAATTAAGTTTGCTATGCTGTCTGGTGAGTACAATCCTGAAGTATTTTCAGACTTCTTTAACATTAATTCCTGTAACTGTTGGTTTTTTTTGTTGTTGCTGTTATAGCTGTAGTTGCTGCTGTTGCTGCAGCTGTTGCAGTTGCAACTGCACCATGGAGGCCAATAAATTTTCCATGTTAAAATGATTTTTTCTTTGGTTTTGTACAAAAAAAAAAAAAATTTTAATGTCCAACACAAGATTCAAACAACCCATCGCCACTTTTATATCCTGGTACTAGATATGTAATTTAACGAAGCAAGAGGGAACGAAAGTATTTGCATAGAGCAATATGATTACTATTACACAAAACTCAACACTCTCAATCAATGGCTCACAGTGAACTGCTTACCAAATCCAAACTGCCAATCGCTCACAGTTCTTTATTTTATAACAATGAGTCAGTCCCTCTTCAGTCACTTGTGGGGTGATTGGAATCATTCCACAACACTTTCCTCTCTGGTTAGGTAACCAAGTATCTCCTTTATGTCAATGCACCTATTTTTGTTCTCTTTCTTGTACCTTGCTCTCCTTCCTCCCTCTCTCTTTCCTTTCTTTTCATCTCCCTCTCTCCCTCTCTCTTCCTCTCTCTTCTCTCTTTCTCTGGCTGGGTAACCATGTACCTCTATAGCAAGACACCTGTTTCAACCTCTCTGTTTCTTTGTCACACTCTAACCTTTCATCATCAAATTCAAGATTACCTCCTCCAATTCCCCTTTCTCTATTGCAAGACACCTGTTTTTGCTTCTGTCTCTGTTACACTAACCTTTTATCATCTCACACAAGAATCCCTCCTCCAATGCTTCCTCTCCTCTCAAAATTCCTTGCCTTACAGGTTACTTGGTGACCCTGCTGGTGCTGGTGCCACGTAAAAAGCATCCAGTCTACACTGCAATGTGGTTGGCATTTGGAAGGGCATCAAGCTGTAAAAATGATGCCAAAATTGACCTTGCCTGTGCTGGTGCCACGTAAAAAGCACTGAGTCCACTCTGGAGAGTGGTTGGTGTTAGAAAGGGCATTCAGCCATGAAAACCTTGCCAAAACAGACACAGTAGCCTGGAAGTCTTCTACATAGGCAGCACCTATCAACCATCCTATCCATGCATGCATGGAAGAGGGATGCTTAACGATGATGATGATGATTTAACTTCCTCTCGACAATGGAACTGCTAACTACTATAATCCTCTGCTAAGAATCTACCTGAACTTTTCCCTGTCTGAGGTTGGAATAGTCTGCTAATATATAGAAAGCTCATCTTTGTCCACTGAGAAATGCACCATGTGAACATCTATTCTGAAATCCACTGTAAGAGACTTTCTGCACAACTTACTGCAATGATGCAATCTATTCTATCCTAACAGCTCTATTGTTAACAGCTCTGTATATATATATATATATATATATATATAT
>NC_068983.1:90114184-90116187 GCF_001194135.2 Octopus bimaculoides
ATAATTAATTAATTAATTAATTACTGAAGGATAAAACCAATTAATGATTCTATCAAGTGGCTAGCATGTTAACTCCATTTAGGAAAACATTTATCCTGATATATAATTATCCCAGAACGCATAAAAAATGTAAGCAAGTGTAAATTGTGTGCTGGTGCCATGAGAAATTTTTTTAGGTAGAGAATATAGAAACACATGTAAAACTGATAACTATATGATCCAACCAAAATATCTCAGTTATGCAAATGTAAACAGAATTACGATTTAGTCTCATAATACATCATACATATTCAAAGAACCTTCTTGGTTTAGTGGAACAGAATGTTCTTCTGGTATTCTTTTATTCTTTTACTTGGTTCAGTCATTTGACAGTGGTCATGTTGTCAAAGAAATCGATCCCTAGATTTATTCCCTCTAAGCCTGGTGCTTATTCTATCAGTCTCTTCTGCCGAACACCTAAGTTACGGGGATGCAAACACACCAACATCGGTTGTCAAACAATAGTGGTGGTGGGGACAAACACACACACACATAAAAATATAATATATTAGGTTGTTCCAAAAATAGTGGCCAATTTCAGAAACATAACTTTATTCTGGAAAAATTAACACTAGAAATGTTTTGATTAGTCAAAGTATGAATTGTGAACATCTATGCATCTCTGCCATCGATCAATGAGATTATTTATGCCTCATTGATGAAAACTTATTGGCTTTGATGCTAAGAAATCTTTGAAAGCTGATTCCAACTCTGGTTTGGACCTGAAAGTTTTATCACTTAAAAACGTGTTTAAATGCTTTAAAAAATGGTAGTCAGTAGGTGAAAGAACAGGAGAATATGGAGGATGTGGTAAAGTCTCATATTCCAAGTCCGTGAGTTTCTGCAGCATCATTCTTGCAGCATGTGGCTTTGCATTATCATTGAGCAGAATTGAGCCATGCCAATTCACCAATGCAGGTCTCATTTCTTGCAAGTGAGCATACATTTCAGCGAGTTGATTACAGTAAACCTGTGCTGTAATGCTTCCAGAAAGCTGTAATGGACAACACCAATTGCAGACCACCAGACAGTCACCATAATCTTTTGCTGATGCAACTTTGGCTTTGGGAAATGTTTGAGGAGATCTCATCATGATCAAGCCATTGACCTGATCATTTACGGTTATCATAAAGGATCCACTTTTTGTCACAAGTGATTATTCAGTCAAGAAAAGGATTATTGGTGTTTCGCAAAAGAGCATCGAGCACACTTCAAAATGCCAAACTTCTTGATTTTCATTGAGCTCATGCGGTGCCTATTTATTGTGTAAGATAGTTGCAATACCAGCACCAAATGTCTGGGACATTTCTCTGATACTTTGACGTGGGTTTTGTTCAACAATTGCTTTCAGTTGTTCATTGTCAAGACTGCATGACCATCCTCTACCCTCTTCATCTTCAAGGCTCTCATCACTACTATGGAATTTCTGAAACCACCTTCATACTGTGCAATCACTTGTGGACCTCTCTCCCCATGCTCTGTTGATATTGGCAGCAGTTTGGGAGATATTGTGCCCTAGCTTGAACTCATGCAAGAAAAGTAAGCAAAGGTCCTTTTTTGTCGTGTTCATAATTAAGGGTACCTATGCTTCAAGAATGTTTTCTGTCTGAAATAAGTGGAAAATCATTAAAGAGCATACATCAATTATTAAGTATGTTGAAATTCACCGAAAATATTAATAAAATACTATGATAAAATTGTGTTTCAAAACACAACACTTAGAGCAGCCATTATTTTCGGAACAACCAAATATATATATATATATATATATTATAATAATAATAATAATAGGGATAAAATCCAAAATAACAGGTAAAAACTCAATTAAAATCAATTTATTAAAAATTAAAATTAAATTAAGTTTCACAGTATAAAATATATATAAATATATAGTTTTAGGGAAAAGAACCAAGGTTCATGAACTCATCGATGAAAATCCACTGTCACATCTAGAAAAATTAATA
>NC_068983.1:90116603-90119527 GCF_001194135.2 Octopus bimaculoides
CCAAATTTACTCATGAGGTTTTGTTGGCCCAAGGCTAAAGTAGAAGACACTCTTTAAAATATAGAGTTGAATTTCATGTAGCCACCTGTTGGTAGCTTTTCTCGCCTACCCATTTTGTAGAGGATGTTACCCATTTTTCTAGGCTCTTTTTGCAAAATTTGTATTAGTTTTTGTATGAAAAAAAAGAAAGGGAAGGGGGCTTGTTTGTAATTTGTATAGAAAACATTAAACATACCTGAAAAATTACATGGTCTTCCCCCGCCCAACTAAAAGACATGAAGAACTATGAAAGAAGTGAGTTGGCAGAAACGTTAGCATGCCGGGCGAAATGCTTAGCAGTATTTCGTCTGTCGTTACATTCTGAGTTAAAATTCCACTGAGATTGACTTTGCCTATCATCCTTTCGGGGTCAATAAATTAAGTGCCAGTTACACACTGGGGGCGATGTAATCAACTTAATCTCTTTGTATGTCCTTGTTTGTCCCCTCTATGTTTAGCCCCTTGTGGGCAATAAAGAAATAAGAACTATGAAAGAAGGCGAATAAATACCAGGGATGGGGGAAAGAAGAGAGAACTAACAGTTACTTGTTCTAGAACTCCCAAAATAAAAATGTAAACACATCTTTTCATCTATTCATTACTAAATGTCTTTCCCTCTTCTTCATTGTTGAAAGTAAAGTAGTTAGAAAAGATCAATCATATTTCAGAGTAATTGTCATTGTAAATGGCTGAGGCTTTCCTTTTGCTGTATCTATTGCTTCACTCCATTTCACTACGGTTAAGAGAGTGAAGGTTTGTGGGTCAGTGGTTAGGGGTATTCGGCTCACAATTGTAAACTCATGAGTATGATACCCTGCAGCATGCTGCGTTTTTGAGCACGGTACTCCACTTCACCTTGCTGCAGTCCACTCAGCTGGCAAAAATGAGTTGTAGCTGTAATTCAAAGGGTCAGTCTTGTCAAATTCTGTGTGAGGCTGAGTCTCCCTGAGAACCACCTTATGGTATGCATGTCTGTAGAGTACTCAGCCACTTTCACATTAATTTTATGAGCAGACAGTTTGCTGATCAAATAAACAGGGACCTTGTTGTTGTAACTGACAGAGTGACATTTTTTTAAAAGTGTGAACGAAAAGGAAATGTTCCATATCGTAAGGCAAAAATGTCATGTGTTTAGTATAAGCAGTGAAAGCTAAGATGAAATAATTGCTATTCCGTCATGTATTCACCCTTGACTCATGCTCAGTTTGATAACAACAGCCTGCACATTGCTGTTTATCTGGGGACTTGGCCTCCAGATGTATGAGACCCTTAAATGCTGCTGTTAGGACTTGATTAACACCCATAGTGACCCTAATAACCAAAAAGGTTTTCTTGCCCCTATATAGGACCTTTTTTCATTTTCTTCCAGCCACTTGAAGGTTTATCTTGGTCCAGTCCACTCAGCTGGCCAAAATGAGTTGTAGCTGTAATTGAAAGGGACCAGCCTTGTCATATTCTGTGTGAGGCTGAATCTCCCTGAAAACTACATTAATGATATGTATGTCTGTGGAGTACTGAGCCACTTGCGAGTTAATTTTATCCCCATGTGGTAATGAAAAAAGAAAGTGACATCCAGTATTTGTTGTGTCTATGTATCTATGTATCAAATTTTTTTTGGATCTATGTAATTACTGTTTCTCTCACTTTCTCTCTTTCTCTTTCACTTCCTCTGTGTTCTCCTCTCTCCTGCTTTTAATTTACCAATGTGTGTATGTATCTATGTATCTAAACAAATGCTGTCACCACTCACTGTCTCTTTTACTCTCTCTATCTTCATCTCACTCTCTCTCTCTCTCTCTCTCTCTCTTTCTTTCTTTCTCTCTCTTTCTTTCTCTCATACTTCCTCTCTGAAACATTTAAAAGCACAAAACGAATGCCTGCCGTCACCACTCACTGTCTCTTTCACTCTCTCTCTCTCTCTCACTATCTCTCTCTCACTATCTCTCTCTCACTATTTCTCTCTTTCTCTTTCACTCTCTCTCTTTCTCTCTCTCTCTTTCTCTCTCACTCTCTCTCTTTCTTCCTCTCTGTCCCCCTCTCTCTCACTTTGCCACTCACTTCTTTGAAGTAAGTGTGACACACATGATAGGTACATACAAAAAGAATAAATTGGCATATTAATATTATTGATACAATTATAGCACAAGGGAGTGCATAGACACACTAACATGCTTGAAATAGATGTATTATTTTACTCCGTTAGCACAGGTTGAAAGCGGGCTGGTGAATCAATCAAATATCAAAAGATAGGTTTGGCATCCCATACTGACGACAGCACAGGGAATTTGCTTCCCTTAGCCAGAAATCGATCATCAATCTATGGGTAACCTTTCTTTTGATATTTGATTGATTCACCAGCCCGCTTTCAACCTGTGCTAACGGAGTAAAACAATACGTGGTTTATAGAGCTTTCAGTGTCTATTTCAAGCATGTTGGTGCGTCTACTCACATCCTTGTGCAATAATTATATCTATATAATTATATATCAGTATTTTTAGATATATAAATTCCATACCCTAAACCAATACCAACTGTTTACCTGTTCATTCTTTCTTTCTACTGTGTGTATTTGTGTGTGTGTGTGTGTGTGTGTGTGTACTCCTGAATACATACCAAACATCCTGCCTCATTAATGGATTTGTGAACTACTATAAATGCATGCATCATACCAATACCATCTTTCCACACACCATCATACCAACACTATCCTGCCACATACAGTTGCGAAATGTACATATTATAATACTGTAAGGTAATATGTAACCTGATGAGGTTTCTTCTGTACTGTAATGTGCATTCAATTCAATTATATCGTTTCCCATATATATGTATGTATGTATGTATGTATGTATGTATGTATGTATGTATGTATGTATGTATATATA
>NC_068983.1:90119718-90124476 GCF_001194135.2 Octopus bimaculoides
AAAGAACTATAATAAAATACAAAGTAATAAACATTAAGATAATAAAACGACTACACGTGTTTCATAACCAAATTTTCAAATAGAAAATAAAATAAAATAAAATCGATTAAAATAAATCAATCGAAAATCAATTCTATTCAAAAATATAGCTAATCTTCGGGTCAAAATACAACAATAATAATAATGAAATCAATGTATATATATCAACCAACAATAAATAACAAATGAATTTATATAAAAATACTTATTATATCAAGAAGTAAAAGTACTTATTTTACTAATAAATAAAAGAAAAATATTTAACGATATTATACTTATCAAAGCTTTAGTTTAAACTAAAATGTTAAATGTTATACTATTAACATATCGTTTATTAGAATATCAGATAACAATATATAACAAATGAATTTCTATAAAAATACTTATTTTACCAATAAATAAAAGAAAAATGTTCAGCAATATTATTAAAAATAAATGTAATACTTATCTTATCGAAGTTTTAGGTTAAACTAAAATCATAAACGTGACATTATTAACTTTACGTTTATTAGAATATAAAGTAACAGAAATATTAAATGAATTTATATAAAAATATTTATTTCACCAATAAATAAAAGAAAAACATTTAACAATATTATTGAAAATAAATGCAAAGCTTATCTTAACGAATCTTTCGTTTAAAATACAGTTTAAACGTTATACTATTAACTTAGCGTTTTACTAGAATATAAACTTACAATACATGAACTTATATAAAAATACTTATTCTACCAATAAATCAAAGAGAAATATTAAACAATATTATTGAAAAAATGCAACACTAATCTTATTGCAGTTTTGGTTGAAACTAAGATGTTAAACGTTATGCTATTAACTTAGTGTTAAATAGTATATCAACTAACAATAAATAACAAGTGAATTTATATAAAAATACTTATTTTATCAATAAATAAAAGAAAAACATTTAACAATAATATTGAAAAAATAAATGCAATATTTATCTTATCGAAGTTTTAGGTTAAACTAAAATTATAAATGTTACATTATTAACTTTACGTTTATTAGAATATAAACTAACAAAAATAATAAATTAATTTATATAAAAATATTTATATCACCAATAAATAAAAGAAAAACATTTAACAAAATTATTGAAAAGAAATGCAAAGCTTATCTAATCGAATCTTTAGTTTAAATAAAATTTTTAATGTTATACTATTAACTTAACCTTAATTAGAATCTTAACTAATGATAAATGAAATTATATAAAAATACTTATTTTACCAATAAATCAAAAAGAAACATTAAACAATATTACTGAAAATAAATGCAACACTAATCTAATTGAAGTTTTGGTTTAAACTCAAATGGTAAATGAAATATTAATTATAATAAAAGGGTAAAATCAATAATAATTTTACCAGGTGGTCAGTGTGGAAATAAAAACCTCATAGGTAAATTTTACAAAATATTTTATAATTATTTATGCCTCACCATGCACTGCAAGCAAAAGAAAAATAATGAATCAACAAGGTTTGGTTAACTGCATACAGGATCGTGTTTCAAGCATAAAGTAAAAAATATTTTAACTATTGCTCTCATCAGCAACAGTATTCCATAGTATAAATTTACAAGTATCTCAAAATATGCAAGCGATCGGCGACATCACATGACCAATATTCATCTGTAAAAATATGCTGCCAAGTAGAATTCACATTTTTCTTTTATACCCATGTGTAGTGTATTAAGATCTAGACTGCAGTAAATACAGTTTCGATCATGGAGTAAATTTATTCAAATATTAATTATAATAAAAGAGTAAAATCAATAATAATTTTACTAGGTGTACAGTTTGGAAATAAAAACCTCATAGGTAAATTTTACAAAATATTTTATAATTATATACATAATTATAACAAGGGATCGGCTTTATGCCTCACCATGCACTGCAAGAAATAGAGGCTATAGGCCCCTCTTACCACCTTAAAATCTTGCGGAGATTTAAGCTTGAAACACGATCTTGTATGCAGTTAACCGAACTTTGTTGATTCATTATTTTTCTTTTGCTCGCCTACAATATAGTGTTATTCTTGGAGATTTTAAGGTGGTAATAAAGGCTTTAGTGTCTATTTCTTAAAGTGCATGGTGAGGTGTAAAGCCAATCCCTTGTTACAATTATGTATATAATTATAAAATATTTTATATATATATATATCAACAAAGAGCTATGCTCAAAATGATAACAACTCTCTCCTTTCACCAAGTATCAAATTAATATGTGCATGTCCTCGCGTTTGATTTTTTATCTTTTTTTCTGTTTTTTAATTGTTTGTTCTTTGAATTGACTTATTTATATACATAAGTCATGTAAAAGGCCATAAGTCAGGAAAATGATGCACTTTTCTATCTGTCAATAGAGTGGATTTACTGTCTGAAGTGTACAGTATCTTATATGCATCATGGCTGATAGTGACTGCAATCGCCATATTTTATTCCATATTGGCTACCTCTGATGCACATAGGGTTATATAATCGGATTGTTACCTAGCACTCCACCGTACCCCTAGCGTGAGACCTACCATGATAGATATATAATACTGTACACTTTGAATAATATATATATATATATATATATATATATATATATATATGTGTGTGTGTGTGTGTGTGTGTGTGTGTGTGTGTGTGTGTGTGTGTGTGTGTGTATACACACTGTATCAAGCAAAAGTCTTTAGCCACTTTAAATTATTGTTTTAATTCTTAAATTATTGTATTTAAATTATTAGTAGAATTTAAAAACTTCTACTAATTGCCAACTTATAAGTGGATGTTCCGCATTGCATTTTTTACAGATGAAACATTGACCCTGTTGTAGTCATTTACCTAGTCATTATATTTTGTAGAAGGGTTTCTGAATGAGAGGGGATGATGCAAGATGACCACCAAAAAAGACTGTGCAAAAGTTTTTGACCACCAATCAAGATACAGTGTTTTAAAACAGAAAAATGTCTATAATGAAAATTTATTACATAATGTTCATTTGAAGAAGTTGCTGTACATTGTTAATATTTCATGTGGCTTCCCTTAACTTGAATAATTGATTCAATGCACCTGGGAAGAGATACGTACAAATCCTTCACCCTCTTCACAGGTGAGACGCCATTCTCTGTGACTGAGTTTCCACAACTCTTCAAGATTGCATGGATTCTTCTGACGAACTCTTCTCTTTAGTTCTGTCCATATTTGCTCAATGATATGAAAGTCAGGGTTCTGAGCTGCTCAATCTTTCAATGCCAGACTCTGTTGTGTTACATTCGATCTGTAGCATGGAGCTCTGACATGCTGAAAAATATCACCTTCATCCTAGTCTGGTATTAAATTGTCCTTCAGCAACTGGATGTATTTGGCACTTTCCAAGTTACTGTCAATTTTAACCAAATCTCTTGAACCATCACTTTTTATGCATCCCCAAAGCATCAGACACTTACCCCAAACTTCACTGTTTATATCATGTAACATGGGTTGTTTTGCTTTCTAATAAGTGAGAATTTGTCAGAAGACCTCCAGGAAGTGAAACAACCCACATTGCATGACATAAACAGTGAAGTTTGAGGGTAAGAGTTTAATGCTTTGAGGATACATAAAAAGTGATGGTTCAAGAAAATTGTATAAAATTGATGGTAACTTGAATAGTACCAAATACATCCAGTTGCTGAAGGACAATTTCATACCAGACTTGGATAAAGGCGATTTTTCAGTATGATGGAACTCCATGCCACAGATCGCATGCAACACAACAGAGTTTGACTGATGTAAGTGTTACCATATTGAAAGATTGGCCACAATAATGTTTACAACTCATCTTTTTCCAGAGAACATTATTCTCCTGCCTGTATTCTACCTTTACTGTTTATTCTTCTATTTTATTCCTTATAAACTGTGAATCTATTTTATTCCTTGTAAACTGTAAATTTTCCATCGAAAATTTTCATACCTTGTCTCTGATGACAGAACACCCAGTGCATGGACATGCTAACTTACCACTTGGGTTAAGCTAGAAACAGTTGTAAGACTTCAAATTCCCCTTATATCCTAATTAAATTATTCTAAATGCCTTGAGATACATGTTCTGCCTTGGTTTTGCTTTTTCCTCTAATATAATATATACCTGCTATAACGGAACCCTAATACAGATCCCTAGATCCAGCCTCAGCTGTGGGCTTGGAACCTCACAGATGACTATCTATTCATACCTATTCATTTAGATCACAAGTGAACTAAACCCCTCATATTATCCATCCATCCATCCATCTATATATATATATATATCCAATTCTTCATTCTACAGCTTTGGTCTGTGGTGATTCTGAGGAATCATTACTCACTAGCCCAATTTCTGTTGGTCTGTGGTATATTTCAGTGTAATTCAGTGGTTTACTTGAGGATTTAGCTTCTCTCTCCAGCAAGTGCCCTCTGTTGCAATTATACTTAACTATAATTATAAACTTTATATACATACAGGGGTTGGACAAAATAATGGAAGCACCTTAAAATTTCAAATTTATTTTAATATGGGGTAGGACCGCCTGTGGCAGTAATTACAGCTTGAATTCTATGAGGTATGAACTTGTACAAAGTTTGAATTGTTTCCAAAGGAATTTTTGTCCATTCTTCATCTAAAACAGTCTCCAGTTCTTGTAGTGATGATGGTGGAGGATATCGACTCCTTACTTGTTTTTCTAAAATGCACCATAAATG
>NC_068983.1:90124486-90127853 GCF_001194135.2 Octopus bimaculoides
TATGAAGGGAAACCATTGGGCTGGCGGATTTCCAAGATATAGCACCCCTAGATTATCTCAGATCCTCCTCCATGTTTAACAGTTGGAAGAAGGCAGTCTGGGTCAAATGCTTCTTTTGGCTGTCTCCACATGTATACTCAGCTGGTGGTCGGAAATAAGGTAAAGGATGACTCGTCTGAGAAAATAACATTCTTCCACTGTTCTAGGGACCAATTCTGTAAGTTTTTATTCCACTCTAAACGCTTTGCAATGTTTGTTTTTGAAAGTAGTAGCTTTCTGATAGCCCTCCCATGAAATCCGGCTTTGTGCAGCTCCTGGCAAACAGTTTTTGTGGAAACTGGGTTCTCGAGGTGGTCATTAAGTTCTGCAGTAATTTTGGGAGCTGTACTTTTGTGATCCATCCTAACAATTCGCGTAAGAGTCTGACAGTCCCTATCTGAAAATTTTGATTTTCTTCCAGAGTTTTGTTTTGACAAGGAGGTTTTTCCCTCTTTCTCAAATGCTGTCATTACTTTTGAGACAGTACTTCTTGATACACCAAAAATTTTGGCTGTTTTTGTTACGCTAGTGCCTGCCATACGAGCACCAACAATTTGACCTCTTTGAAAGTCTGATAGATCTGTCATTTTAATGAATTTTAATTACCTTTTTCTGATGAAATCTGAAAATAAACAGCAATTTTAGCAAAACATATTAAGCAACACTAATAATAAATCAAAAAACATAAAACTAAACAAGCTTTTGATAGGTTTTATAGACATTTCAAAATTATGATGCTATGATGCTATGATGCTGGGTGTTTCCATTATTTTGTCCAACCCTTGTATATACATACATATACTTGAAATTTACAGAAAAACAAAAGACGAAGACAGGTGTATGAACAACAAGCAGGTGTATTAGTTTGATGCTCGGGAAAGTGAGAATGTCTTTTATGTTTTGAGCCTACGCTCTTCAACAGAAAGGAAAAAGAGAAAATAAACAGAGAGAGAATAAGAAAACCTATAGATTTAGCAGTCGAGCATGGCGTACACACACACACACACACACACACACACACACACACACACACACACACACACACACACACACACACACACACACACATATTATATATATATATATACACAGTAATCCTTTGACTATCGCAGTTGTTATGTTCCAAATCCTTCCACAGAAATAATTAAAATCTAAAAAAATATAAATACCTATTGGCTGCAGTAACCCGGATATATTGAGGAGTATGCGATATAAATTTACATATATTAACCATAAAAATCTGCAATGTACTGAGTGTGCAATAGGTGAACTGTGATATGGCGAGGAATTACTCTATGTATATATACATATATATCATCATCATCATCATCATCATCATTTAACGTCTGTTGTCCATGCTGGCAGGGGGTTGGATGGTTTGATTGGGTTGGCATGCTGGAAGGCTGCACCAGACTCCAGTCTGATTTGGCTTGGTTTTCTATGGCTGGATGCCCTTCCTAATGCCATACACACACACACACACACACACACACACACACACACACACACACACACACATACATACATACATACATACATACATACATACATACATACATATATATACATATGCTATCATAAGGCCTTTTCATAGCTGGATTATGAACAAGGAGAATGAATGGGATCAGAGAGTGGAAGTTGCTGTGGTGAAGGGGCCAGTGGAGAGGGTTAATCGGGAAGAAGTAGTGGACACAATGAAGGAAATGAAAACAAGAAAGGCAGCTGGTCCATCAGAAGTAAGAGTGGAAATGAAAACTGCAAGTGGAGAGATAAGGATTGTTGTAATGATGTAGCTCTGCCAGGACATACCGGATGGAAGAGGAATGCCAGCTGATTGGGCGGTAAGTGTAGTATTGCTGATCTTCAAGGGGAAGGAGATGTGGTGAGTTGTGGGGCGTGTAGAAGAGGGAAGTTATTGGAGCATGCAACGAAGATAGTGAAATGGGTGTTGGAGAAAACAATTTGGAAAGGAATGGATGTGGATGAGATGCAATTTGGTTTTATGCCAAGAAGGGGGACAATAGATGCAGTGTTCATTGTAAGGAGATTGTAGGAGGAATACTGACATTAGGAGAAAGAGTTGTACATGTGCTTTGTTGAGAAAGCATTTGATATGGTTCCAAGAAAGGTGATTAAGTGGACACTGAGAAAGAGAGGTGTACTAGAGGTAATAGTGAGAGCAGAGATGAGTTTGTATGAGAGGGTAAAGACAAGAGTGAGAATTGGATCAGAGCTGTCGGAGAATCAGGGATGTGTGTTGTCACTGTTGTTGTTTGCAACAGTGGTTGATGTGGTGACAGAGAGTGCAAGAGAGGGATTGATAATGGAGATACTGTATGCAGATGACCTTGTTCTGATGAGTGAGACGATGGAGGGATTGAGGTAGAAGTTTTGGAAATGGATGGAGGCATTTGAAAGCAAGGGTTTGAAGGTAAACCTCAGGAAGACAAAGGTGATAGTGAGTGGTGTGGAAGGAGAAGTGTTAGTAAGGTGGACAAGTCTCTGTCGCCTGACATCTACCAATAGGTTAAAATTGTCCAAAATGTCCACTCCCAAAATAGGATGCAGTATGTCATCTATGACAAAAACCCATTGAAAATCTCAACAAGGATTATTATCCAGGTGTAAAGAAATCTGACCAAAAGTAGCAATGGGAGACGAGTTGATTGCATGCAAAACAATGGCAGAATGCTTAGGCCTGTCTGCAGTGAGACGAAGAGGCCAAATACTGCAAGAAGAACCGGTATCAATCATGAAGAGTTTCTTAGACACCAAGTCTTTTACAAAGAATGCATGATGAGTAGAAAATGAAGAGGAGGGAATTAACATGTTCAATTTCTCCAACACTCGTTTCCCGATGATTGGAAAGAACAAGGCTGAATGCACTTACAGGCTTTATGCTGATACCTGGTGTGGTACCAACAAAGACCAGAACTAGAGGAAAAGGAATCGGTCGAGCGTGAATGAGACCAGCTCTGACTGCGATGGCGTGAAAAGTTGGAGCGCCCTTGCCAAAGCTCGTCCATTCGGCATGTTAAGGAGTCAAGTTTCTCCACAATCTCATCATGTGATGAGGAAGATGCAGCGGAGGAGACCTCTGAGCAAGAGCAGACATGGTGAGGTGCTGGTTGGATAGCGAACTCTAAAATTTTATCAGCCATGGTAGCTAGTTGATCCACGGTGTTGGTATCAACCACTGTGGCTAAAATGGTTTGCACATTGGGAGATAGCCGGGAGAAGAAAATTTCTGTAAGAGCGAGTTGTCCTCAGTCATGTTGCTGAGTGTTATATGGACTGTTAGATATGTAATTCGTCTGACGTTCCGTGT
>NC_068983.1:90127953-90128833 GCF_001194135.2 Octopus bimaculoides
AAGGGGAGACAACCCCTCATAATATTATTAATAATATCATTAATAAATTACAAACAATCCCCTATTACAATGGAAATCTTTACTATATTATCTCTAGAAGCTTTTGCAAAAACCACAACTGCTATTGGTAAATTATACATTGATATGACCTGCCTTAAGACCTAATATTATACTATAATACCCGGTCATATTGCAATTTATTTAAACCAGCGAAATGTGTGTCTTGGAAAATGTGTACATCTTAGAGCATTATTTGTTAGTTTATTTATCAACTTACCCTTAGAGAATAATATGAAATATAGTTCTAAATTACATAACGAACAATATCTCCTACCCTTGTCGTACGGGATAGACCTCCTGATGACCGACCATTCTAACGAATATTGCTTTTTTTGTTCTTTGTACTTGCTATTTTACTTCTATCTCTAAAGGTACTATAATGATTAGATAATCTTGTACAGATTTGTCCCGAAGTACACCCCAGGTATCGGCTAACATCTGTCTGAGTCTTTACCTTACATTGATAAACTACATTTCTAACTCTCGCATTAGGGCCTTCAAACTTCAATCTTCTGGGGGTTGACCTCTGTTACTGTAATCATATTCCGATTATTATTACTATTATTATTATTAATATTGTTATTATTATTATTATTATTATTAATATTGTTATTATTATTATTATTATTATCATTTATATCAGGGTTCATATCGCTATCCTCCCCAATTCCTTACAAACATTGTAAAAGACCGCTCATATTATCGTTGAATACTTTATAGTCAAAGGTTAAATCATTATGGAAGCAGTAAATAATAGTAAAAAAATCTGTTAGTGTATAAAATTAATAAAAGACGTATGTCAATATTGTTTAGAAAATTA
>NC_068983.1:90128843-90130359 GCF_001194135.2 Octopus bimaculoides
TGTCTATTATAATAAACACAGCATTCAGAATCATCTAAAGCCCGAGATAGGTAGTAATATGAACAAAAAAACTCACAGTAATAATAATAAGAAGAATAAAATATGGCTAATAATTCCCTATGGGATACAGGTAAAAACTAACATTATTAAAGAGATTTTAAATATAATTAAGATATTTATTAAAGACAACAAGAAATATAAGGACACATTTTCTAGCAATGAATTTGGAGCTAGTTACTCTACCATTAATAATGTTGGCAACATCATTTCATCCTTTAATAAATTTAAATTAAATAAGTTTTACAATAATAAATTAATACCTCCTTTGGAGTCCAAATATAATTGATTGTAATTGTAGAGATAAGACTAAATGTAAATTTAATTACAGATGTAATGTTGAGAACGTAGTATATAAATGTATAGTAATTTTGAAGGATAATAACTGTAGTAATAATGATAACATAAACACTACTTACATTGGATCGACTTCCAATAAGATTAAATCCCGAGTGGCCCAACATATGAATTCCTTTAAGAACAGAAATTTAATGAACTCTATGGGCCTTAATAAATACATTTGGGAACTTAAATAAAAAAGAATAGAATACGAGTTAAAATGGGAAATAGTTTGCAAGGCTAAATCATAGAGGATATGGAATAAATTCTGCTTATTATGTACTAATGAATTTAAAGAGATATTATCAGCTAATAAAAAAATTGTTTAACTCCCACGATGAACATAGCATTAAATGCAGACATAAATTAAATTACTTATATAATAAGTTTAGATAACTAATTTATTTATTTAAACCTAGGATAAGGTACCAACTTATAGTTATGATCAGTAGTGTTAAACACATCAAATTAGCTTTAGAATACACTTTAATCATCACAATATTATACAAAATTAGAAAATATAACTACCTTTACTTTAAGTATTCAGCGATAATATGAGCAGTCTTTTACAATGTTTCATAGCATTATTTAAGCAATATATAATTTTCATATGTGGTATAGTTATTATTCTGCGTAAATCTGAGAGTTTTAAGTATTTTAGTATTTTTAATCTTCAATAAACTTTTTATTTTAGGTAGATTTTTTTTTTCGATATTTTCATTATTATTTTAGTAATTATAATACGTATTTACCTCTGGGTAGTAGGCGCCATGTTTATCACGTGACCTTTCAGTATTAATTCTATAGTACTCCCATTTTGGTTTAATTTCCACTAAATCGCCGGCGCAATGCAGACTCGCGGTCATAGGATCACGGTTTCGATTCCCAGACTGGGCGTTGTGAGTGCTTATTGAGCGAAAACATCTAAAGCTCCACAAGGCTCTGGCAGGGGATGGTGGCAAACCCTCTTTCACCACAACTTTCACTCACTCTTACTACCTGTTTCTGTTGTGCCTGTAATTCAAAGGGTCAGCCTTGTCACACTGTGTCACGCTGAATATCCCCGAGAACTACATTAAGAGTACACGTGTCTGTGGAGTGCTCAGCTACTTGCACGTTA
>NC_068983.1:90130369-90131085 GCF_001194135.2 Octopus bimaculoides
ATCCCCGAGAACTACATTAAGAGTACACGTGTCTGTGGAGTGCTCAGCTACTTGCACGTTAATTTCACGAGCTGGCCGTTCCGTTGATTGGATCAACTGGAACCCTTGACGTCATAAGCGATGGAGTGCCAACATACATATATATGTATATATGTATATATATGTAGGTATGTATGTATATATTCTATGTACATATATATGTATGTATATACATATATGTATGTATGTATGCATATATATATGTATGTATATATATATGTGTGTATACATATCATCATCATCATCATTGTTTAATGTCCGCCTTCCATGCTAGCATGGGTTGGACCATTTGACTGGAGACTGGCGAACCAGATGGCTACACCAGGCTCTATTCTGATTTTGCAGAATTCTACAGCTGGATGCCCTTCCTAATGCCAACCACTCCGAGAGTGCAGTGGGTGCATTTACGTGCCACCTGTACAAAAGCCAGTTAGATGGTACTGGCAACGGCCATGCTCAAAATGTTGTATTTTATGTGCTACCTGCACAGGAGCCAGTCCAGCAGCACTGGCAATGCCCTCGCTCGAATGTTTCCTTACGTGCCACCGGCACAAGTGCCAGTAAGGCGACGCTGGTAACGATCATGCTCAAATGGTGCTATTTATGTGCTGCTGGTACGGAAGCCAGACAGCTGCTCTGGCAATGATCATGTTCGGACGGTATTCTTAGCGCTCCTA